>NW_022994111.1:0-126225 GCF_012275295.1 Melopsittacus undulatus | reverse complement strand
GCTGCTTGAAGGATAAAATAGGTTATAAAGGGTTGAAATGGACAAAGATGGGTTAAGAAGGGATAGAGAATCCCAAAAATGGGTAGATATGGCCAAAATTGGCCCAAATTGTATTAGAGATGTGCAAAAATGAGTTAGAAAGGAAAACTATGGCTTGAAACGGTTGCAAATTGGGCAAAAGGGATTAGAAATAGGCCAAATTGCTTAAAATTCTTAGAGAAGAGCAAAATTGGGTTAGAAACGGCAAAATGGCTTAAACAATGTTAGAGAAGAGCAAAACTGGAGTAGAAATGGCCAAAAACGACTTAATCTGAAAAAAGCTTTGTTAGACAAGGCAGAAATAGACAAAAATGACTTAAAATGAGTTCGAAGTGAGTAAAAAATAGGTGTAGAAAATGGTCAAAATTGGCTTAAAAATGGGAGGGAAAATAGGCAAAAATAGTTTAGAAAAGGAAAAAGAAAGGCTGAAAATTGGTTAGAAATTGACAAAAATTGCTTAGAGAAGGAAAAAAATGGCATAAAAGGCATTGAAAGTGGGCAAAAATGGTTTAGAAAGAGGAAACAATGGCTTTATGACGGTTAGAGAAGTGCAAAACTGGGGTAGAAATGGACACAATGTTTAAAAAGGGTTAGAGAGGTGCAATACTGTGTTAGGAATGGACACAAATGGTTAAAAAGTGTTAGATTGGTGGAAAATGGGAAGAAATGGGCAAAAATGACTTAAAACTGGTAATGAGCTTAGCTAGACAAGGCAGAAATCAGCCAAAAGAGACATAAATAACTTAGAAGTGAGTAAAAACAGGTTAGAAATGGTCAAAAACGGCTTAAAATGGGTTGGAAATGAGCAAAAATAGTTTAGAAAAGGAAAAAGAAAGGATGAAAATTGTTAGAAATTGACAAAATTGTTTAGAGAAGGAAAAAAATGGCATAAAAGTCGTTGAAAGTGGGCAAAAAATGTTTAGAAAGAGGAAACAATGACTTTATGAGGGTTAGAGAAGTGCAAAAAACTGGGGTAGAAATGGACACAAATGTTTAAAAAAGGGTTAGAGAGGTGCAATACTGCATTAGAAAATGGACACAAATGGTATCAAAGAGTTAGAGAGGTGAATAACAGCGGTAGAAATGGCCAAAGGCTGCTTGAAGGATTAAAAATAGGTTATAAAGGGTTAGAAATGGTCAAAGATGGGTTAAGAAGGGATAGAGAAGCCCAAAAATGGGTTAGATATGGCCAAAATTGGGCCCAGATTTATTAGAGATGTGCAAAAATGAGTTAGAAAAGGAAAAACTACGGCTTGAAACGGGTTGCAATTGGGCAGAAAAGGATTAGAAATAGCCAAAATTGGCTTTAAAATTCTTAGAGAGGAGCAAAATTGGGTTAGAAACGGCCAAAAACCGGCTTAACAATGATGAGAGAAGAGCAAAACTGGAGTAGAAATGGCCAAAAACGGCTTAAATCTGGAAAAAAGCTTTGTTAGACAAGGCTAGAAATAGACAAAAATGATTTAAAATGAGTTCGAAGTGAGTAAAAATAGGTTAGAAATGGTCAAAATTGGCTTAAAATGGGAGGGAAAATAGGCAAAAATAGTTTTAGAAAAGGAAAAAGAAAGGCTGAAATTGGTTAGAAATTGACAAAAATTGCTTAGAGAAGGAAAAAATGGCATAAAAGGCATTGAAAGTGGGCAAAAATGGTTTAGAAAGAGGAAACAATGGCTTTATGACGGTTAGAGAAGTGCAAAACTGGGGTAGAAATGGACACAAATGTTTTAAAAAGGGTTAGAGAGGTGCAATACTGTGTTAGGAATGGACACAAATGGTTAAAAAGTGTTAGATTGGTGGAAAATGGGAAGAAAATGGGCAAAAATGACTTAAAACTGGTAAGAGCTTAGCTAGACAAGGCAGGAAATAGCCAAAAGAGACATAAAATAACTTAGAAGTGAGTAAAAACAGGTTAGAAATGGTCAAAACGGCTTAAAATGGGTTGAAATGAGCAAAAATAGTTTAGAAAAGGAAAAAGAAAAGGATGAAAATTGGTTAGAAATTGACAAAATTGTTTAGAGAAGGAAAAAAATGGCATAAAAGTCGTTGAAAAGTGGGCAAAAATGGTTTAGAAATAGGAAACAATGACTTTATGAGGGTTAGAGAAGTGCAAAACTGGGGTAGAAATGGACACAAATGTTTTAAAAAGGGTTAGAGAGGTGCAATACTGCATTAGAAATGGACACAAATGGTTACAAAGAGTTAGAGAGGTGAATAACAGCGGTAGAAATGGCCAAAGGCTGCTTGAAGGATTAAAAATAGGTTATAAAGGGTTAGAAATGGTCAAAGATGGGTTAAGGAGGGATAGAAAAGCCCAAAATGGGTTAGATATGGCCAAAATTGTGCCCAGATTATTAGAGATGTGCAAAATGAGTTAGAAAAGGAAAACTACGGCTTGAAACGGGTTGCAATTGGGCAGAAAAGGATTAGAAATAGCCAAAAATTGGCTTTAAAATTCTTAGAGAGGAGCAAAATTGGGTTAGAAAACGGCCAAAAACGGCTTAACAATGATGCAGAGAAGAGCAAAACTGGAGTAGAAATGGCCAAAACGGCTTAAATCTGGAAAAAAGCTTTGTTAGACAAGGCTAGAAATAGACAAAAATGACTTAAAATGAGTTCGAAAGTGAGTAAAAATAGGTTAGAAATGGTCAAAATTGGCTTAAAATGGGAGGGAAAATAGGCAAAAATAGTTTAGAAAAGGAAAAAGAAAGGCTGAAAATTGGTTAGAAATTGACAAAATTGCTTAGAGAAGGAAAAAAATGGCATAAAAGGCATTGAAAGTGGCAAAATGGTTTAGAAAGAGGAAACAATGGCTTTATGACGGTTAGAGAAGTGCAAAACTGGGGTAGAAATGGACACAAATGTTTAAAAGGGTTAGAGAGGTGCAATACTGTGTTAGGAATGGACACAAATGGTTAAAAAGTGTTAGATTGGTGGAAAAATGGGAAGAAATGGGCAAAAATGACTTAAAACTGGTAAGAGCTTAGCTAGACAAGGCAGGAAATAGCCAAAAGAGACATAAAATAACTTAGAAGTGAGTTAAAAACAGGTTAGAATGGTCAAAAACGGCTTAAAATGGGTTGGAAATGAGCAAAAATAGTTTAGAAAAGGAAAAAGAAAGGATGAAAATTGGTTAGAAATTGACAAAATTGTTTAGAGAAGGAAAAAAATGGCATAAAAGTCGTTGAAAGTGGGAAAAAATGGTTTAGAAATAGGAAACAATGACTTTATGAGGGTTAGAGAAGTGCAAAACTGGGGTAGAAATGGACACAAATGTTTAAAAAGGTTAGAGAGGTGCAATACTGCATTAGAAATGGACACAAATGGTTACAAAGAGTTAGAGAGGTGAATAACAGCGGTAGAAATGGCCAAAGGCTGCTTGAAGGATTAAAAATAGGTTATAAAGGGTTAGAAATGGTCCAAAGATGGGTTAAGGAGGGATAGAAAAGCCAAAAATGGGTAGATATGGCCAAATTGGGCCCAGATTTATTAGAGATGTGCAAAAATGAGTTAGAAAAGGAAAACTACGGCTTGAAACGGGTTGCAATTGGCAGAAAAGGATTAGAAATAGCCAAAATTGGCTTTAAAATTCTTAGAGAGGAGCAAAATTGGGTTAGAAACGGCAAAAACGGCTTAACAATGATGAGAGAAGAGCAAAACTGGAGTAGAAATGGCCAAAACGGCTTAAATCTGGAAAAAAAGCTTTGTTAGACAAGGCTAGAAATAGACAAAAATGACTTAAAATGAGTTCGAAGTGAGTAAAATAGGTTAGAAATGGTCAAAATTGGCTTAAAATGGGAGGGAAAATAGGCAAAAATAGTTTAGAAAAGGAAAAAGAAAGGCTGAAAATTGGTTAGAAATTGACAAAATTGCTTAGAGAAGGAAAAAAAATGGCATAAAAAGGCATTGAAAGTGGGCAAAAATGGTTTTAGAAAGAGGAAACAATGGCTTTATGAGGGTTAGAGAAGTGCAAAACTGGGGTAGAAATGGACCACAAATGTTTAAAAAGGGTTAGAGAGGTGCAATACTGTGTTAGGAATGGACACAAATGGTTTAAAAAGTGTTAGATTGGTGGAAAATGGGAAGAAATGGGCAAAAATGACTTAAAACTGGTAAGAGCTTAGCTAGACAAGGCAGGAAATAGCCAAAAGAGACATAAAATAACTTAGAAGTGAGTAAAAACAGGTTAGAAATGGTCAAAAATGGCTTAAAATGGGTTGGAAATGAGCAAAAATAGTTTAGAAAAGGAAAAAGAAAGGATGAAAATTGGTTAGAAATTGACAAAATTGTTTAGAGAAGGAAAAAAATGGCATAAAAGGCGTTGAAAGTGGGCAAAAATTGTTTAGAAAGAGGAAACAATGACTTTATGAGGGTTAGAGAAGTGCAAAACTGGGGTAGAAATGGACACAAATGTTTAAAAAGGGTTAGAGAGGTGCAATACTGCATAGAAATGGACACAAATGGTTACAAAGAGTTAGAGAGGTGAATAACAGCGGTAGAAATGGCCCAAAGGCTGCTTGAAGGATTAAAAATAGGTTATAAAGGGTTAGAAATGGTCAAAGATGGGTTAAGAAGGGATAGAAAAGCCCAAAATGGGTTAGATATGGCCAAAATTGGGCCCAGATTTATTAGAGATGTGCAAAAATGAGTTAGAAAAGGAAAACTACGGCTTGAAACGGGTTGCAATTGGGCAGAAAAGGATTAGAAATAGCCAAAATTGGCTTTAAAATTCTTAGAGAGGAGCAAAAATTGGGTTAGAAACGGCCAAAAACGGCTTAACAATGATGAGAGAAGAGCAAAAACCTGGAGTAGAAAATGGCCAAAAACGGCTTAAATCTGGAAAAAAGCTTTGTTAGACAAGGCTAGAAATAGACAAAAATGACTTAAAATGAGTTTCGAAGTGAGTAAAAAATAGGTTAGAAATGGTCAAAATTGGCTTAAAATGGGAGGTAAAATAGGCAAAAATAGTTTAGAAAGGAAAAAGAAAGGCTGAAAATTGGTTAGAAATTGACAAATTGCTTAGAGAAGGAAAAAAATGGCATAAAAGGCATTGAAAGTGGGCAAAAATGGTTTAGAAAGAGGAAACAATGGCTTTTATGAGGTTAGAGAAGTGCAAAACTGGGGTAGAAATGGACACAAATGTTTAAAAGGGTTAGAGAGGTGCAATACTGTGTTTAGGAATGGACACAAATGGTTAAAAGTGTTAGATTGGTGGAAAAATGGGAAGAAATGGGCAAAAATGACTTAAACTGGTAAGAGCTTAGCTAGACAAGGCAGGAAATAGCCAAAAGAGACATAAAATAACTTAGAAGTGAGTAAAAAACAGGTTAGAAATGGTCAAAAAACGGCTTAAAATGAGTTGGAAATGAGCAAAAATGAGTTAGAAAAGGAAAAAGAAAGGATGAAAATTGGTTAGAAATTGACAAAATTGTTTAGAGAAGGAAAAAAATGGCATAAAAGTCGTTGAAAGTGGGCAAAAATGGTTTAGAAATAGGAAACAATGACTTTATGAGGGTTAGAGAAGTGCAAAACTGGGGTAGAAATGGACACAAATGTTTTAAAAAAGGGTTAGAGAGGTGCAATACTGCATTAGAAATGGACACAAATGGTTACCAAAGAGTTAGAGAGGTGAATAACAGCGGTAGAAATGGCCAAGGCTGCTTGAAGGATTAAAAATAGGTTATAAAGGGTTAGAAAATGGTCAAAGATGGGTTAAGGAAGGGATAGAAAAGCCCAAAAAATGGGTTAGATATGGCCAAAATTGGCCCAGATTTATTAGAGATGTGCAAAAATGAGTTAGAAAAGGAAAACTACGGCTTGAAACGGGTTGCAATTGGGCAGAAAAGGATTAGAAATAGCCAAAATTGGCTTTAAAATTCTTAGAGAGGAGCAAAATTGGGTTAGAAACGGCCAAAAACGGCTTAACAATGATGAGAGAAGAGCAAAACTGGAGTAGAAATGGCCAAAAAACGGCTTAAATCTGGAAAAAAGCTTTGTTAGGACAAGGCTAGAAATAGACAAAAATGACTTAAAAATGAGTTCGAAGTGAGTAAAAATAGGTTAGAAATGGTCAAAATTGGCTTAAAATGGGAGGGAAAATAGGCAAAAATAGTTTAGAAAAGGAAAAAGAAAGGCTGAAAATTGGTTAGAAATTGACAAAATTGCTTAGAGAAGGAAAAAAATGGCATAAAAGGCATTGAAAGTGGGCAAAAAATGGTTTAGAAAGAGGAAACAATGGCTTTATGACGGTTAGAGAAGTGCAAAAACTGGGGTAGAAATGGACACAAATGTTTAAAAAGGGTTAGAGAGGTGCAATACTGTGTTAGGAATGGACACAAATGGTTTAAAAAGTGTTAGATTGGTGGAAAATGGGAAGAAATGGGCAAAAATGACTTAAAACTGGTAAGAGCTTAGCTAGACAAGGCAGGAAATAGCCAAAAGAGACATAAAATAACTTAGAAGTGAGTAAAAACAGGTTAGAAATGGTCAAAAACGGCTTAAAATGGGTTGGAAATGAGCAAAAATAGTTTAGAAAAAGGAAAAAGAAAGGATGAAAATTGGTTAGAAATTGACAAAATTGTTTAGAGAAGGAAAAAAATGGCATAAAAGTCGTTGAAAGATGGCAAAAATGGTTTAGAAATGGAAACAATGACTTTATGAGGGTTAGAGAAGTGCAAAACTGGGGTAGAAATGGACACAAATGTTTAAAAAGGGTTAGAGAGGTGCAATACTGCATTAGAAATGGACACAAATGGTTACAAAGAGTTAGAGAGGTGAATAACAGCGGTAGAAATGGCCAAAGTCTGCTTGAAGGAGTAAAAAAATAGGTTATAACAGGGTTAGAAATGGTCAAAGATGGGTTAAGGAGGGATAGAGAAAGCCCAAAAATGGGTTAGATATGGCCAAAATTGGGCCCAGATTTATTAGAGATGTGCAAAAATGAGTTAGAAAAGGAAAACTACGGCTTGAAACGGGTTGCAATTGGGCAGAAAAGGATTAGAAATAGCCAAAATTGGCTTTAAAATTCTTAGAGAGGAGCAAAAATTGGGTTAGAAACGGCCAAAAACGGCTTAAACAATGATGAGAGAAGAGCAAAACTGGAGTAGAAATGGCCAAAAAACGGCTTAAATCTGGAAAAAAGCTTTGTTAGACAAGGCTAGAAATAGACAAAAATGACTTAAAATGAGTTCGAAGTGAGTAAAAATAGGTTAGAAATGGTCAAAATTGGCTTAAAATGGGAGGGAAAATAGGCAAAAATAGTTTAGAAAAGGAAAAAGAAAGGCTGAAAATTGGTTAGAAATTGACAAAATTGCTTAGAGAAGGAAAAAAATGGCATAAAAGGCATTGAAAGTGGGCAAAATGGTTTAGAAAGAGGAAACAATGGCTTTTATGACGGTTAGGAGAAGTGCAAAACTGGGTAGAAATGGACACAAATGTTTTAAAAAGGGTTAGAGAGGTGCAATACTGTGTTAGGAATGGACACAAATGGTTAAAAAGTGTTAGATTGGTGGAAAATGGGAAGAAATGGGCAAAAATGACTTAAAACTGGTAAGAGCTTAGCTAGACAAGGCAGGAAATAGCCAAAAGAGACATAAAATAACTTAGAAGTGAGTAAAACAGGTTAGAAATGGTCAAAAACGGCTTAAAATGGGTTGGAAATGAGCAAAAATAGTTTAGAAAAGGAAAAAGAAAGGATGAAAATTGGTTAGAAATTGACAAAATTGTTTAGAGAAGGAAAAAAAATGGCATAAAAGTCGTTGAAAGTGGGCAAAAAATGGTTTAGAAATAGGAACAATGACTTTATGAGGGTTAGAGAAGTGCAAAACTGGGGTAGAAATGGACACAAATGTTTAAAAAGGGTTAGAGAGGGTGCAATACTGCATTAGAAATGGACACAAATGGTTACAAAGAGTTAGAGAGGTGAATAACAGCGGTAGAAATGGCCAAAGGCCTGCTTGAAGGATTAAAAATAGGTTATAAAGGGTTAGAAAATGGTCAAAGATGGGTTAAGGAGGGATAGAAAAGCCCAAAAATGGGTTAGATATGGCCAAAAATTGGGCCCAGATTTATTAGAGATGTGCAAAAATGAGTTAGAAAAGGAAAACTACGGCTTGAAACGGGTTGCAATTGGGCAGAAAAGGATTAGAAATTAGCCAAAATTGGCTTTAAAATTCTTAGAGAGAGAGCAAAATTGGGTTAGAAACGGCAAAAACCGGCTTAACAATGATAGAGAAGAGCAAAACTGGAGTAGAAATGGCCAAAAACGGCTTAAATCTGGAAAAAGCTTTGTTAGACAAGGCTAGAAATAGACAAAAATGACTTAAAATGAGTTCGAAGTGAGTAAAAATAGGTTAGAAATGGTCAAAATTGGCTTAAAATGGGAGGGAAAATAGGCAAAAATAGTTTAGAAAAGGAAAAAGAAAGGCTGAAAATTGGTTAGAAATTGACAAAATTGTTTAGAGAAGGAAAAAAATGGCATAAAAGGCATTGAAAGTGGGCAAAAATGGTTTAGAAAGAGGAAACAATGGCTTTATGACGGTTAGAGAAGTGCAAAACTGGGGTAGAAATGGACACAAATGTTTAAAAAGGGTTAGAGAGGTGCAATACTGTGTTAGGAATGGACACAAATGGTTAAAAAGTGTTAGATTGGTGGAAAATGGGAAGAAATGGGCAAAAATGACTTAAAACTGGTAAGAGCTTAGCTAGACAAGGCAGGAAATAGCCAAAAGAGACATAAAATAACTTAGAAGTGAGTAAAAACAGGTTAGAAATGGTCAAAAACGGCTTAAAATGGGTTGGAAATGAGCAAAAATAGTTTAGAAAAGGAAAAAGAAAGGCTGAAAATTGGTTAGAAATTGACAAAATTGTTTAGAGAAGGAAAAAAAATGGCATAAAAGTCGTTGAAAGTGGGCAAAAATGGTTTAGAAAGAGGAAACAATGACTTTATGAGGGTTAGAGAAGTGCAAAACTGGGTAGAAATGGACACAAATGTTTAAAAAGGGTTAGAGAGGTGCAATACTGCATTAGGAAATGGACACAAATGGTTACAAAGAGTTAGAGAGGTGAATAACAGCGGTAGAAATGGCCAAAGGCTGCTTGAAGGATTAAAAATAGGTTATAAAGGGTTAGAAATGGTCAAAGATGGGTTAAGGAGGGATAGAAAAGCCCAAAAATGGGTTAGATATGGCCAAAATTGGGCCCAGATTTATTAGAGATGTGCAAAATGAGTTAGAAAAGGAAAACTACGGCTTGAAACGGGTTGCAATTGGGCAGAAAAGGATTAGAAATAGCCAAAATTGGCTTTTAAAATTCTTAGAGAGAGCAAAATTGGGTTAGAAACGGCCAAAAACGGCTTAACAATGATGAGAGAAGAGCAAAACTGGAGTAGAAATGGCCAAAAACGGCTTAAATCTGGAAAAAAGCTTGTTAGACAAGGCTAGAAATAGACAAAAATGACTTAAAATGAGTTCGAAGTGAGTAAAAATAGGTTAGAAATGGTCAAAATTGGCTTAAAATGGGAGGGAAAATAGGCAAAAATAGTTAGAAAAGGAAAAAGAAGGCTGAAAATTGGTTAGAAATTGACAAAATTGCTTAGAGAAGGAAAAAAATGGCATAAAGGCATTGAAAGTGGGCAAAAATGGTTTAGAAAGAGGAAACAATGGCTTTATGACGGTTAGAGAAGTGCAAAACTGGGGTAGAAATGGACACAAATGTTTAAAAAGGGTTAGAGAGGTGCAATACTGTGTTAGGAATGGACACAAATGGTTAAAAAGTGTTAGATTGGTGGAAAATGGGAAGAAATGGGCAAAAATGACTTAAAACTGGTAAGAGCTTAGCTAGACAAGGCAGGAAATGGCGCAAAAGAGACATAAAATAACTTAGAAGTGAGTAAAAACAGGTTAGAAATGGTCAAAAACGGCTTAAAATGGATTGGAAATGAGCAAAAATAGTTTAGAAAAGGAAAAAGAAAGGCTGAAAATTGGTTAGAAATTGACAAAATTGTTTAGAGAAGGAAAAAAATGGCATAAAAGTCGTTGAAAGTGGGCAAAAATGGTTTAGAAATGGGAAACAATGACTTTATGAGGGTTAGAGAAGTGCAAAACTGGGGTAGAAATGGACACAAATGTTTAAAAAGGGTTAGAGAGGTGCAATACTGCATTAGAAATGGACACAAATGGTTACAAAGAGTTAGAGAGGTGAATAACAGCGGTAGAAATGGCCAAAGTCTGCTTGAAGGAGTAAAAATAGGTTATAAAGGGTTAGAAATGGTCAAAGATGGGTTAAGGAGGGATAGAAAAGCCCAAAAATGGGTTAGATATGGCCAAAATTGGGCCCAGATTTATTAGAGATGTGCAAAAATGAGTTAGAAAAGGAAAACTACGGCTTGAAACGGGTTGCAATTGGGCAGAAAAGGATTAGAAATAGCCAAAATTGGCTTTAAAATTCTTAGAGAGGAGCAAAATTGGGTTAGAAACGGCCAAAAACGGCTTAACAATGATGAGAGAAGAGCAAAACTGGAGTAGAAATGGCCAAAAAACGGCTTAAATCTGGAAAAAAGCTTTGTTAGACAAGGCTAGAAATAGACAAAAATGACTTAAAATGAGTTCGAAGTGAGTAAAAATAGGTTAGAAATGGTCAAAATTGGCTTAAAATGGGAGGGAAAATAGGCAAAAATAGTTTAGAAAAGGAAAAAGAAAGGCTGAAAATTGGTTAGAAATTGACAAAATTGCTTAGAGAAGGAAAAAAATGGCATAAAAGGCATTGAAAGTGGGCAAAAATGGTTTAGAAAGAGGAAACAATGGCTTTATGACGGTTAGAGAAGTGCAAAACTGTGGTAGAAATGGACACAAATGTTTAAAAAGGGTTAGAGAGGTGCAATACTGTGTTAGGAATGGACACAAATGGTTAAAAAGTGTTAGATTGGTGGAAAATGGGAAGAAATGGGCAAAAATGACTTAAAACTGGTAAGAGCTTAGCTAGACAAGGCAGGAAATAGCCAAAAGAGACATAAAATAACTTAGAAGTGAGTAAAAACAGGTTAGAAATGGTCAAAAAAACGGCTTAAAATGGGTTGGAAATGAGCAAAAATAGTTTAGAAAAGGAAAAAGAAAGGCTGAAAATTGGTTAGAAATTGACAAAATTGTTTAGAGAAGGAAAAAAATGGCATAAAAGGCGTTGAAAGTGGGCAAAAATGGTTTAGAAAGAGGAAACAATGACTTTATGAGGGTTAGAGAAGTGCAAAACTGGGGTAGAAATGGACACAAATGTTTAAAAAGGGTTAGAGAGGTGCAATACTGCATTAGAAATGGACACAAATGGTTACAAAGAGTTAGAGAGGTGAATAACAGCGGTAGAAATGGCCAAAGGCTGCTTGAAGGATTAAAAATAGGTTATAAAGGGTTAGAAATGGTCAAAGATGGGTTAAGGAGGGATAGAAAAGCCCAAAAATGGGTTAGATATGGCCAAAATTGGGCCCAGATTTATTAGAGATGTGCAAAAATGAGTTAGAAAAGGAAAACTACGGCTTGAAACGGGTTGCAATTGGGCAGAAAAGGATTAGAAATAGCCAAAATTGGCTTTAAAATTCTTAGAGAGGAAGCAAAATTGGGTTAGAAACGGCCAAAAACCGGCTTAACAATGATGAGAGAAGAGCAAAACTGGAGTAGAATGGCCAAAAACGGCTTAAATCTGGAAAAAAGCTTTGTTAGACAAGGCTAGAAATAGACAAAAAATGACTTAAAATGAGTTCGAAGTGAGTAAAAATAGGTTAGAAATGGTCAAAATTGGCTTAAAATGGGAGGGAAAATAGGCAAAAATAGTTTAGAAAAGGAAAAAGAAAGGCTGAAAATTGGTTAGAAATTGACAAAATTGCTTAGAGAAGGAAAAAAAATGGCATAAAAGGCATTGAAAGTGGGCAAAAATGGTTTAGAAAGAGGAAACAATGGCTTTATGACGGTTAGAGAAGTGCAAAACTGGGGTAGAAATGGACACAAATGTTTAAAAAGGGTTAGAGAGGTGCAATACTGTGTTAGGAATGGACACAAATGGTTAAAAAGTGTTAGATTGGTGGAAAATGGGAAGAAATGGGCAAAAATGACTTAAAACTGGTAAGAGCTTAGCTAGACAAGGCAGGAAATAGCCAAAAGAGACATAAAATAACTTAGAAGTGAGTAAAAACAGGTTAGAAATGGTCAAAAACGGCTTAAAATGGATTGGAAATGAGCAAAAATAGTTTAGAAAAGGAAAAAGAAAGGCTGAAAATTGGTTAGAAATTGACAAAATTGTTTAGAGAAGGAAAAAAATGGCATAAAAGTCGTTGAAAGTGGCAAAAATGGTTTAGAAATTGGGAAACAATGACTTTATGAGGGTTAGAGAAGTGCAAAACTGGGGTAGAAATGGACACAAATGTTTAAAAAGGGTTAGAGAGGTGCAATACTGCATTAGAAATGGACACAAATGGTTACAAAGAGTTAGAGAGGTGAATAACAGCGGTAGAAATGGCCAAAGGCTGCTTGAAGGATTAAAAATAGGTTATAAAGGGTTAGAAATGGTCAAAGATGGGTTAAGAAGGGATAGAGAAGCCCAAAAATGGGTTAGATATGGCCAAAATTGGGCCCAGATTTATTAGAGATGTGCAAAAATGAGTTAGAAAAGGAAAACTACGGCTTGAAACGGGTTGCAATTGGGCAGAAAAGGATTAGAAATTAGCCAAAATTGGCTTTAAAATTCTTAGAGAGGAGCAAATTGGGTTAGAAACGGCCAAAACCGGCTTAACAATGATGAGAGAAGAGCAAAACTGGAGTAGAAATGGCCAAAAACGGCTTAAATCTGGAAAAAAGCTTTGTTAGACAAGGCTAGAAATAGACAAAAAATGACTTAAAATGAGTTCGAAGTGAGTAAAAATAGGTTAGAAATGGTCAAAATTGGCTTAAAATGGGAGGGAAAATAGGCAAAAATAGTTTAGAAAAGGAAAAAGAAAGGCTGAAAATTGGTTAGAAATTGACAAAATTGCTTAGAGAAGGAAAAAAATGGCATAAAAGGCATTGAAAGTGGGCAAAAATGGTTTAGAAAGAGGAAACAATGGCTTTATGACGGTTAGAGAAGTGCAAAACTGGGGTAGAAATGGACACAAATGTTTAAAAAGGGTTAGAGAGGTGCAATACTGTGTTAGGAATGGACACAAATGGTTAAAAAGTGTTAGATTGGTGGAAAATGGGAAGAAATGGGCAAAAATGACTTAAAACTGGTAAGAGCTTAGCTAGACAAGGCAGGAAATAGCCAAAAGAGACATAAAATAACTTAGAAGTGAGTAAAAACAGGTTAGAAATGGTCAAAAACGGCTTAAAATGGGTTGGAAATGAGCAAAAATAGTTTAGAAAAGGAAAAAGAAAGGCTGAAAATTGGTTAGAAATTGACAAAATTGTTTAGAGAAGGAAAAAAATGGCATAAAAGGCATTGAAAGTGGGCAAAAATGGTTTAGAAAGAGGAAACAATGACTTTATGAGGGTTAGAGAAGTGCAAAACTGGGGTAGAAATGGACACAAATGTTTAAAAAGGTTAGAGAGGTGCAATACTGCATTAGAATGGACACAAATGGTTACCAAGAGTTAGAGAGGTGAATAACAGCGGTAGAAATGGCCAAAGGCTGCTTGAAGGATTAAAAATAGGTTATAAAGGGTTAGAAATGGTCAAAGATGGGTTAAGGAGGGATAGAGAAAGCCCAAAAATGGGTTAGATATGGCCAAAATTGGGCCCAGATTTATTAGAGATGTGCAAAAATGAGTTAGAAAGGAAAACTACGGCTTGAAACGGGTTGCAATTGGGCAGAAAAGGATTAGAAATTAGCCAAAATTGGCTTTAAAATTCTTAGAGAGGAGCAAAATTGGGTTAGAAAACGGCCAAAACCGGCTTAACAATGATGAGAGAAGAGCAAAACTGGAGTAGAAATGGCCAAAAACGGCTTAAATCTGGAAAAAAGCTTTGTTAGACAAGGCTAGAAATAGACAAAAAATGACTTAAAATGAGTTCGAAGTGAGTAAAAATAGGTTAGAAATGGTCAAAATTGGCTTAAAATGGGAGGGAAAATAGGCAAAAATAGTTTAGAAAAGGAAAAAGAAAGGCTGAAAATTGGTTAGAAATTGACAAAATTGCTTAGAGAAGGAAAAAAATGGCATAAAAGGCATTGAAAGTGGGCAAAAAATGGTTTAGAAAGAGGAAACAATGGCTTTATGACGGTTAGAGAAGTGCAAAACTGGGGTAGAAATGGACACAAATGTTTAAAAAGGGTTAGAGAGGTGCAATACTGTGTTAGGAATGGACACAAATGGTTAAAAAGTGTTAGATTGGTGGAAAATGGGAAGAAATGGGCAAAAATGACTTAAAACTGGTAAGAGCTTAGCTAGACAAGGCAGGAAATAGCCAAAAGAGACATAAAATAACTTAGAAGTGAGTAAAAACAGGTTAGAAATGGTCAAAAACGGCTTAAAATGGGTTGGAAATGAGCAAAAATAGTTTAGAAAAGGAAAAAGAAAGGCTGAAAATTGGTTAGAAATTGACAAAATTGTTTAGAGAAGGAAAAAAAATGGCATAAAAGGCGTTGAAAGTGGGCAAAAATGGTTTAGAAAGAGGAAACAATGACTTTATGAGGGTTAGAGAAGTGCAAAACTGGGGTAGAAATGGACACAAATGTTTAAAAAGGGTTAGAGAGGTGCAATACTGCATTAGAAATGGACACAAATGGTTACAAAGAGTTAGAGAGGTGAATAACAGCGGTAGAAATGGCCAAAGTCTGCTTGAAGGATTAAAAATAGGTTATAAAGGGTTAGAAATGGTCAAAGATGGGTTAAGGAGGGATAGAAAAGCCCAAAAATGGGTTAGATATGGCCAAAATTGGGCCCAGATTTATTAGAGATGTGCAAAAATGAGTTAGAAAAGGAAAACTACGGCTTGAAACGGGTTGCAATTGGGCAGAAAAGGATTAGAAATAGCCAAAATTGGCTTTAAAATTCTTAGAGAGGAGCAAAATTGGGTTAGAAACGGCCAAAAACGGCTTAACAATGATGAGAGAAGAGCAAAACTGGAGTAGAAATGGCCAAAAACGGCTTAAATCTGGAAAAAAGCTTTGTTAGACAAGGCTAGAAATAGACAAAATGACTTAAAATGAGTTCGAAGTGAGTAAAAATAGGTTAGAAAATGGTCAAAATTGGCTTAAAATGGGAGGGAAAATAGGCAAAAATAGTTTAGAAAAGGAAAAAAGAAAGGCTGAAAATTGGTTAGAAATTGACAAAATTGCTTAGAGAAGGAAAAAAATGGCATAAAAGGCATTGAAAGTGGGCAAAAATGGTTTAGAAAGAGGAAACAATGGCTTTATGACGGTTAGAGAAGTGCAAAACTGGGGTAGAAATGGACACAAATGTTTAAAAAGGGTTAGAGAGGTGCAATACTGTGTTAGGAATGGACACAAATGGTTAAAAAGTGTTAGATTGGTGGAAAATGGGAAGAAATGGGCAAAAATGACTTAAAACTGGTAAGAGCTTAGCTAGACAAGGCAGGAAATAGCCAAAAGAGACATAAAATAACTTAGAAGTGAGTAAAAACAGGTTAGAAATGGTCAAAAACGGCTTAAAATGGGTTGGAAATGAGCAAAAATAGTTTAGAAAGAGGAAAAAGAAAGGCTGAAAATTGGTTAGAAATTGACAAAATTGTTTAGAGAAGGAAAAAAATGGCATAAAAGGCTTTGAAAGTGGGCAAAAATGGTTTAGAAAGAGGAAACAATGACTTTATGAGGGTTAGAGAAGTGCAAAACTGGGGTAGAAATGGACACAAATGTTTAAAAAGGGTTAGAGAGGTGCAATACTGCATTAGAAATGGACACAAATGGTTACAAAGAGTTAGAGAGGTGAATAACAGCGGTAGAAATGGCCAAAGGCTGCTTGAAGGATTAAAAATAGGTTATAAAGGGTTAGAAATGGTCAAAGATGGGTTAAGGAGGGATAGAAAAGCCCAAAAATGGGTTAGATATGGCCAAAATTGGGCCCAGATTTATTAGAGATGTGCAAAAATGAGTTAGAAAAGGAAAACTACGGCTTGAAACGGGTTGCAATTGGGCAGAAAAGGATTAGAAATAGCCAAAATTGGCTTTAAAATTCTTAGAGAGGAGCAAAATTGGGTTAGAAACGGCCAAAACCGGCTTAACAATGATGAGAGAAGAGCAAAACTGGAGTAGAAATGGCCAAAAACGGCTTAAATCTGGAAAAAAGCTTTGTTAGACAAGGCTAGAAATAGACAAAAATGACTTAAAATGAGTTCGAAGTGAGTAAAAATAGGTTAGAAATGGTCAAAATTGGCTTAAAATGGGAGGGAAAATAGGCAAAAATAGTTTAGAAAAGGAAAAAGAAAGGCTGAAAATTGGTTAGAAATTGACAAAATTGCTTAGAGAAGGAAAAAAAATGGCATAAAAGGCATTGAAAGTGGGCAAAAAATGGTTTAGAAAGAGGAAACAATGGCTTTATGACGGTTAGAGAAGTGCAAAACTGGGGTAGAAATGGACACAAATGTTTAAAAAGGGTTAGAGAGGTGCAATACTGTGTTAGGAATGGACACAAATGGTTAAAAAGTGTTAGATTGTGGAAAATGGGAAGAAATGGGCAAAATGACTTAAAACTGGTAAGAGCTTAGCTAGACAAGGCAGGAAATAGCCAAAAGAGACATAAAATAACTTAGAAGTGAGTAAAAACAGGTTAGAAATGGTCAAAACGGCTTAAAATGGGTTGGAAATGAGCAAAAATAGTTTTAGAAAAAGGAAAAAGAAAGGATGAAAATTGGTTAGAAATTGACAAAATTGTTTAGAGAAGGAAAAAAATGGCATAAAAGTCGTTGAAAGTGGGAAAAAATGGTTTAGAAATAGGAAACAATGACTTTATGAGGGTTAGAGAAGTGCAAAACTGGGGTAGAAATGGACACAAATGTTTAAAAAGGGTTAGAGAGGTGCAATACTGCATTAGAAATGGACACAAATGGTTACAAAGAGTTAGAGAGGTGAATAACAGCGGTAGAAATGGCCAAAGGCTGCTTGAAGGATTAAAAATAGGTTATAAAGGGTTAGAAATGGTCAAAGATGGGTTAAGAAGGGATAGAGAAGCCCAAAAATGGGTTAGATATGGCCAAAATTGGCCCAGATTTATTAGAGATGTGCAAAAATGAGTTAGAAAAGGAAAACTACGGCTTGAAACGGGTTGCAATTGGGCAGAAAAGGATTAGAAATTAGCCAAAATTGGCTTTAAAATTCTTAGAGAGGAGCAAAAATTGGGTTAGAAACGGCCAAAACCGGCTTAACAATGATGAGAGAAGAGCAAAACTGGAGTAGAAATGGCCAAAAACGGCTTAAATCTGGAAAAAAGCTTTGTTAGACAAGGCTAGAAATAGACAAAAATGACTTAAAATGAGTTCGAAAGTGAGTAAAAAATAGGTTAGAAATGGTCAAAATTGGCTTAAAATGGGAGGGAAATAGGCAAAAATAGTTTAGAAAAGGAAAAAGAAAGGCTGAAAATTGGTTAGAAATTGACAAAATTGCTTAGAGAAGGAAAAAAATGGCATAAAAGGCATTGAAAGTGGGCAAAAATGGTTTAGAAAGAGGAAACAATGGCTTTATGACGGTTAGAGAAGTGCAAAACTGGGGTAGAAATGGACACAAATGTTTAAAAAGGGTTAGAGAGGTGCAATACTGTGTTAGGAATGGACACAAATGGTTAAAAAGTGTTAGATTGGTGGAAAATGGGAAGAAATGGGCAAAAATGACTTAAAACTGGTAAGAGCTTAGCTAGACAAGGCAGGAAATAGCCAAAAGAGACATAAAATAACTTAGAAGTGAGTAAAAACAGGTTAGAAATGGTCAAAAACGGCTTAAAATGGGTTGGAAATGAGCAAAAATAGTTTAGAAAAGGAAAAGAAAGGATGAAAATTGGTTAGAAATTGACAAAATTGTTTAGAGAAGGAAAAAAAATGGCATAAAAAGTCGTTGAAAGTGGGCAAAAATGGTTTAGAAAGAGGAAACAATGGCTTTATGAGGGTTAGAGTAGTGCAAAACTGGGGTAGAAATGGACACAAATGTTTAAAAAGGGTTAGAGAGTGCAATACTGCATTAGAAATGGACACAAATGGTTACAAAGAGTTAGAGAGGTGAATAACAGCGGTAGAAATGGCCAAAGGCTGCTTGAAGGATTAAAAATAGGTTATAAAGGGTTAGAAATGGTCAAAGATGGGTTAAGGAAGGGATAGAGAAGCCCAAAAATGGGTTAGATATGGCCAAAATTGGGCCCAGATTTATTAGAGATGTGCAAAAAATGAGTTAGAAAAGGAAAACTACGGCTTGAAACGGGTTGCAATTGGGCAGAAAAGGATTAGAAATAGCCAAAATTGGCTTTAAAAATTCTTAGAGAGGAGCTAAAATTGGGTTAGAAAACGGCCAAAAACCGGCTTAACAATGATGAGAGAAGAGCAAACTGGAGTAGAAATGGCCAAAAACGGCTTAAATCTGGAAAAAAGCTTTGTTAGACAAGGCTAGAAATAGACAAAAATGACTTAAAAATGAGTTTCGAAGTGAGTAAAAATAGGTTAGAAATGGTCAAAATTGGCTTAAAATGGGAGGGAAAATAGGCAAAAATAGTTTAGAAAAAGGAAAAAGAAAGGCTGAAAAATTGGTTAGAAATTGACAAAATTGCTTAGAGAAGGAAAAAATGGCATAAAAGGCATTGAAAGTGGGGCAAAAATGGTTTAGAAAGAGGAAACAATGGCTTTATGACAGGTTAGAGAAGTGCAAAACGGGGTAAGAAATGGACACAAATGTTTAAAAAGGGTTAGAGAGGTGCAATACTGCAGTAGAAATGGACACAAATGGTTACAAAGAGTTAGGAGAGTGAATAACAGCGGTAGAAATGGCCAAGGCTGCTTGAAGGTTAAAAATAGGTTATAAAGGGTTAGAAATGGTCAAAAGATGGGTAAGAAGGGATAGAAAGCCCAAAATGGGTTAGATATGGCCAAAATTGGGCCAAGATTTATTAGAGATGTGCAAAAATGATTAGAAAAGGAAAACTAACGGCTTGAAACCGGTTGCAATTGGGCAGAAAAGGATTAGAAATAGCCAAATTGGCTTTAAAATTCTTAGAGAGGAGCAAAATTGGGTTAGAAAACGGCAAAACCGGCTTAACAATGATGAGAGAAGAGCAAAACTGGAGTAGAAATGGCCAAAAACGGCTTAAATCTGGAAAAAAGCTTTGTTAGACAAGGCTAGAAATAGACAAAAATGACTTAAAATGAGTTCGAAGTGAGTAAAAATAGGTTAGAAATTGGTCAAAATTGGCTTAAAATGGGAGGGAAAATAGGCAAAAATAGTTTAGAAAAGGAAAAAGAAAGGCTGAAAATTGGTTAGAAATTGACAAAATTGCTTAGAGAAGGAAAAAAATGGCATAAAAGGCATTGAAAGTGGGCAAAAATGGTTTTAGAAAGAGGAAACAATGGCTTTATGACGGTTAGAGAAGTGCAAAAACTGGGGTAGAAATGGACACAATGTTTAAAAAGGGTTAGAGAGGTGCAATACTGTGTTAGGAATGGACACAAATGGTTTAAAAAGTGTTAGATTGGTAGGAAAATGGGAAGAATGGGCAAAAATGACTTAAAACTGGTAAGAGCTTAGCTAGACAAGGCAGAAAATAGCCAAAAGAGACATAAAATAACTTAGAAGTGAGTAAAAACAGGTTAGAAATGGTCAAAAACGGCTTAAAATGGGTTGGAAATGAGCAAAAATAGTTTAGAAAAGGAAAAGAAAGGCTGAAAATTGGTTAGAAATTGACAAAATTGTTTAGAGAAGGAAAAATGGCATAAAAGGCGTTGAAAGTGGGCAAAAATGGTTTAGAAAGAGGAAACAATGACTTTATGAGGGTTAGAGAAGTGCAAACTGGGGTAGAAATGGACACAAAATGTTTAAAAAGGGTTAGAGAGGTGCAATACTGCATTAGAAATGGACACAAATGGTTACAAAGAGTTAGAGAGGTGAATAACAGCGGTAGAAATGGCCAAAGGCTGCTTGAAGGATTAAAAATAGGTTATAAAGGGGTTAGAAATGGTCAAAGATGGGTTAAGAAGGGATAGAAAAGCCCAAAAATGGGTTAGATATGGCCAAAATTAGGCCCAGATTTATTAGAGATGTGCAAAAATGAGTTAGAAAAGGAAAACTACGGCTTGAAACGGGTTGCAATTGGGGCAGAAAAGGATTAGAAATTAGCCAAAATTGGCTTTAAAATTCTTAGAGAGGAGCAAAATTGGGTTAGAAACGGCCAAAACCGGCTTAACAATGATGAGAGAAGAGCAAAACTGGAGTAGAAATGGCCAAAAACGGCTTAAATCTGGAAAAAAGCTTTGTTAGACAAGGCTAGAAATAGACAAAAATGACTTAAAATGATTCGAAGTGAGTAAAAATAGGTTAGAAATGGTCAAAATTGGCTTAAAATGGGAGGGAAAATAGGCAAAAATAGTTTTAGAAAAGGAAAAAGAAAGGCTGAAAATTGGTTAGAAATTGACAAAATTGCTTAGAGAAGGAAAAAAATGGCATAAAAGGCATTGAAAGTGGGCAAAAAATGGTTTAGAAAGAGGAAACAATGGCTTTATGACGGTTAGAGAAGTGCAAAACTGGGGTAGAAATGGACACAAATGTTTAAAAAGGCTTAGAGAGGTGCAATACTGTGTTAGGAATGGACACAAATGGTTAAAAAGTGTTAGATTGGTGGAAAATGGGAAGAAATGGGCAAAAATGACTTAAAACTGGTAAGAGCTTAGCTAGACAAGGCAGGAAATAGCCAAAAGAGACATAAAATAACTTAGAAGTGAGTAAAAACAGGTTAGAAATGGTCAAAAACGGCTTAAAATGGGTTGGAAATGAGCAAAAATAGTTTAGAAAAGGAAAAAAAGGCTGAAAATTGGTTAGAAATTGACAAAATTGTTTAGAGAAGGAAAAAAATGGCATAAAAGGCTTGAAAGTGGGCAAAAATGGTTTAGAAAGAGGAAACAATGGCTTTATGAGGTTAGAGAAGTGCAAAACTGGGGTAGAAATGGACACAAATGTTTAAAAAGGGTTAGAGAGGTGCAATACTGCATTAGAAATGGACACAAATGGTTACAAAGTTAGAGAGGTGAATAACAGCGGTAGAAATGGCCAAGGCTGCTTGAAGGATTAAAATAGGTTATAAAGGTTAGAAATGGTCAAAGATGGGTTAAGAAGGGATAGAGAAGCCCAAAATGGGTTAGATATGGCCAAATTGGGCCCAGATTTATTAGAGATGTGCAAAAATGAGTTAGAAAAGGAAAACTACGGCTTGAAACGGGTTGCAATTGGGCAGAAAAGGATTAGAAATAGCCAAAATTGGCTTTAAAATTCTTAGAGAGAGCAAAATTGGGTTAGAAACGGCCAAACCGGCTTAACAATGATGAGAGAAGAGCAAAATGGAGTAAAATGGCCAAAACGGCTTAAATCTGGAAAAAAGCTTTGTTAGACAAGGCTAGAAATAGACAAAATGACTTAAAATGAGTTCGAAGTGAGTAAAAATAGGTTAGAAATGGTCAAATTGGCTTAAAATGGGAGGGAAAATAGGCAAAAATAGTTTAGAAAAGGAAAAGAAAGGCTGAAAATTGGTTAGAAATTGACAAAATTGCTTAGAGAAGGAAAAAAATGGCATAAAAGGCATTGAAAGTGGGCAAAAATGGTTTAGAAAGAGGAAACAATGGCTTTATGACGGTTAGAGAAGTGCAAAACTGGGGTAGAAATGGACACAAATGTTTAAAAAGGGTTAGAGAGGTGCAATACTGTGTTAGGAATGGACACAAATGGTTAAAAAGTGTTAGATTGGTGGAAATGGGAAGAAATGGGCAAAAATGACTTAAAACTGGTAAGAGCTTAGCTAGACAAGGCAGGAAATAGCCAAAAGAGACATAAAATAACTTAGAAGTGAGTAAAAACAGGTTAGAAATGGTCAAAAACGGCTTAAAATGGGTTGGAAATGAGCAAAAATAGTTTAGAAAAGGAAAAAGAAAGGCTGAAAATTGGTTAGAAATTGACAAAATTGTTTAGAGAAGGAAAAAAATGGCATAAAAGGCATTGAAAGTGGGCAAAAATGGTTTAGAAAGAGGAAACAATGACTTTATGAGGGTTAGAGACGTGCAAAACTGGGGTAGAAATGGACACAAATGTTTAAAAAGGGTTAGAGAGGTGCAATACTGCATTAGAAATGGACACAAATGGTTACAAAGAGTTAGAGAGGTGAATAACAGCGGTAGAAATGGCCAAAGGCTGCTTGAAGGATTAAAATAGGTTATAAAGGTTAGAAATGGTCAAAGATGGGTTAAGAGGGATAGAGAAGCCCAAAAATGGTTAGATAATGGCCAAAAATTGGGCCCAGATTTATTAGAGATGTGGCAAAAATGAGTTAGAAAAATGAAACTACGGCTTGAAAACGGGTTGCAATTGGGCAGAAAAAGGATTAGAAATAGCCAAAATTGGCTTTAAAATTCTTAGAGAGGAGCAAAATTGGGTTAGAAACGGCCAAAACCGGCTTAAACAATGATGAGAGAAGAGCAAAACTGGAGTAGAAATGGCCAAAAACGGCTTAAATCTGGAAAAAAGCTTTGTTAGACAAGGCTAGAAATAGACAAAAATGACTTAAAATGAGTTCGAAGTGAGTAAAAATAGGTTAGAAATGGTCAAAATTGGCTTAAAATGGGAGGGAAAATAGGCAAAAATAGTTTAGAAAAGGAAAAAGAAAGGCTGAAAATTGGTTAGAAATTGACAAAATTGCTTAGAGAAGGAAAAAAATGGCATAAAAGGCATTGAAAGTGGGCAAAAATGGTTTAGAAAGAGGAAACAATGGCTTTATGACGGTTAGAGAAGTGCAAAACTGGGTAGAAATGGACACAAATGTTTAAAAAGGGTTAGAGAGGTGCAATACTGTGTTAGGAATGGACACAAATGGTTAAAAAGTGTTAGATTGGTGGAAAATGGGAAGAAATGGGCAAAAATGACTTAAAACTGGTAAGAGCTTAGCTAAACAAGGCAGGAAATAGCCAAAAGAGACATAAAATAACTTAGAAGTGAGTAAAAACAGGTTAGAAATGGTCAAAAACGGCTTAAAATGGGTTGGAAATGAGCAAAAATAGTTTAGAAAAGGAAAAAGAAAGGCTGAAAATTGGTTAGAAATTGACAAAATTGTTTAGAGAAGGAAAAAAATGGCATAAAAGGCGTTGAAAGTGGGCAAAAATGGTTTAGAAAGAGGAAACAATGACTTTATGAGGGTTAGAGAAGTGCAAAACTGGGGTAGAAATGGACACAAATGTTTAAAAAGGGTTAGAGAGGTGCAATACTGCATTAGAAATGGACACAAATGGTTACAAAGAGTTAGAGAGGTGAATAACAGCGGTAGAAATGGCCAAAGGCTGCTTGAAGGATTAAAAATAGGTTATAAAGGGTTAGAAATGGTCAAAGATGGGTTAAGAAGGGATAGAGAAGCCCAAAAATGGGTTAGATATGGCCAAAATTGGGCCCAGATTTATTAGAGATGTGCAAAAATGAGTTAGAAAAGGAAAACTACGGCTTGAAACGGGTTGCAATTGGGCAGAAAAGGATTAGAAATAGCCAAAATTGGCTTTAAAATTCTTAGAGAAGAGCAAAATTGGGTTAGAAACGGCCAAAACCGGCTTAACAATGATGAGAGAAGAGCAAAACTGGAGTAGAAATGGCCAAAAACGGCTTAAATCTGGAAAAAAGCTTTGTTAGACAAGGCTAGAAATAGACAAAAATGACTTAAAATGAGTTCGAAGTGAGTAAAAATAGGTTAGAAATGGTCAAAATTGGCTTAAAATGGGAGGGAAAATAGGCAAAAATAGTTTAGAAAAGGAAAAAGAAAGGCTGAAAATTGGTTAGAAATTGACAAAATTGCTTAGAGAAGGAAAAAAATGGCATAAAAGGCATTGAAAGTGGGCAAAAATGGTTTAGAAAGAGGAAACAATGGCTTTATGACGGTTAGAGAAGTGCAAAACTGGGGTAGAAATGGACACAAATGTTTAAAAAGGGTTAGAGAGGTGCAATACTGTGTTAGGAATGGACACAAATGGTTAAAAAGTGTTAGATTGGTGGAAAATGGGAAGAAATGGGCAAAAATGACTTAAAACTGGTAAGAGCTTAGCTAGACAAGGCAGGAAATAGCCAAAAGAGACATAAAATAACTTAGAAGTGAGTAAAAACAGGTTAGAAATGGTCAAAAACGGCTTAAAATGGGTTGGAAATGAGCAAAAATAGTTTAGAAAAGGAAAAGAAAGGCTGAAAATTGGTTAGAAATTGACAAAATTGTTTAGAGAAGGAAAAAAATGGCATAAAAGGCATTGAAAGTGGGCAAAAATGGTTTAGAAAGAGGAAACAATGACTTTATGAGGGTTAGAGAAGTGCAAAACTGGGGTAGAAATGGACACAAATGTTTAAAAAGGGTTAGAGAGGTGCAATACTGCATTAGAATGGACACAAATGGTTACAAAGAGTTAGAGAGGTGAATAACAGCGGTAGAAATGGCCAAAGGCTGCTTGAAGGATTAAAAATAGGTTATAAAGGGTTAGAAATGGTCAAAGATGGGTTAAGAAGGGATAGAGAAGCCCAAAAATGGGTTAGATATGGCCAAAATTGGGCCCAGATTTATTAGAGATGTGCAAAAATGAGTTAGAAAAGGAAAACTACGGCTTGAAACGGGTTGCAATTGGGCAGAAAAGGATTAGAAATAGCCAAAATTGGCTTTAAAATTCTTAGAGAAGAGCAAAATTGGGTTAGAAACGGCAAAACCGGCTTAACAATGATGAGAGAAGAGCAAAACTGGAGTAGAAATGGCCAAAAACGGCTTAAATCTGGAAAAAAGCTTTGTTAGACAAGGCTAGAAATAGACAAAAATGACTTAAAATGAGTTCGAAGTGAGTAAAAATAGGTTAGAAATGGTCAAAATTGGCTTAAAATGGGAGGGAAAATAGGCAAAAATAGTTTAGAAAAGGAAAAAGAAAGGCTGAAAATTGGTTAGAAATTGACAAAATTGTTTAGAGAAGGAAAAAATGGCATAAAAGGCATTGAAAGTGGGCAAAAATGGTTTAGAAAGAGGAAACAATGGCTTTATGACGGTTAGAGAAGTGCAAAACTGGGGTAGAAATGGACACAAATGTTTAAAAAGGGTTAGAGAGGTGCAATACTGTGTTAGGAATGGACACAAATGGTTAAAAAGTGTTAGATTGGTGGAAAATGGGAAGAAATGGGCAAAAATGACTTAAAACTGGTAAGAGCTTAGCTAGACAAGGCAGGAAATAGCCAAAAGAGACATAAAATAACTTAGAAGTGAGTAAAAACAGGTTAGAAATGGTCAAAAACGGCTTAAAATGGGTTGGAAATGAGCAAAAATAGTTTAGAAAAGGAAAAAGAAAGGCTGAAAATTGGTTAGAAATTGACAAAATTGTTTAGAGAAGGAAAAAAATGGCATAAAAGGCGTTGAAAGTGGGCAAAAATGGTTTAGAAAGAGGAAACAATGACTTTATGAGGGTTAGAGAAGTGCAAAACTGGGGTAGAAATGGACACAAATGTTTAAAAAGGGTTAGAGAGGTGCAATACTGCATTAGAAATGGACACAAATGGTTACAAAGAGTTAGAGAGGTGAATAACAGCGGTAGAAATGGCCAAAGGCTGCTTGAAGGATTAAAAATAGGTTATAAAGGGTTAGAAATGGTCAAAGATGGGTTAAGAAGGGATAGAGAAGCCAAAAATGGGTTAGATATGGCCAAAATTGGGCCCAGATTTATTAGAGATGTGCAAAAATGAGTTAGAAAAGGAAAACTACGGCTTGAAACGGGTTGCAATTGGGCAGAAAAGGATTAGAAATAGCCAAAATTGGCTTTAAAATTCTTAGAGAAGAGCAAAATTGGGTTAGAAACGGCCAAAACCGGCTTAACAATGATGAGAGAAGAGCAAAACTGGAGTAGAAATGGCCAAAAACGGCTTAAATCTGGAAAAAAGCTTTGTTAGACAAGGCTAGAAATAGACAAAAATGACTTAAAATGAGTTCGAAGTGAGTAAAAATAGGTTAGAAATGGTCAAAATTGGCTTAAAATGGGGAGGGAAAATAGGCAAAAATAGTTTAGAAAAGGAAAAAGAAAGGCTGAAAATTGGTTAGAAATTGACAAAATTGCTTAGAGAAGGAAAAAAATGGCATAAAAGGCATTGAAAGTGGGCAAAAATGGTTTAGAAAGAGGAAACATGGCTTTATGACGGTTAGAGAAGTGCAAAACTGGGGTAGAAATGGACACATGTTTAAAAAAAGGGTTAGAGAGGTGCAATACTGTGTTAGGAATGGACACAAATGGTTAAAAAGTGTTAGATTTAGGAAAATGGGAAGAAATGGGCAAAAATGACTTAAAAACTGGTAAGAGCTTAGCTAGACAAGGCAGGAAATAGCCAAAAGAGACATAAAATAACTTAGAAGTGAGTAAAAACAGGTTAGAAATGGTCAAAAACGGCTTAAAATGGGTTGGAAATGAGCAAAAATAGTTTAGAAAAGGAAAAAGAAAGGCATGAAAATTGGTTAGAAATTGACAAAATTGTTTAGAGAAGGAAAAAAAATGGCATAAAAAGGCTTTGAAAAGTGGGCAAAAATGGTTTAGAAAGAGGAAACAATGACTTTATGAGGGTTAGAGAAGTGCAAAAACTGGGGTAGAAATGGACACAAATGTTTAAAAAAGGGTTAGAGAGGTGCAATACTGCATTAGAAATGGACACAAATGGTTACAAAGAGTTAGAGAGGTGAATAACAGCGGTAGAAATGGCCAAAGGCTGCTTGAAGGATTAAAAATAGGTTATAAAGGGTTAGAAATGGTCAAAGATGGGTTAAGAAGGGATAGAGAAGCCCAAAAATGGGTTAGATATGGCCAAAATTGGGCCCAGATTTATTAGAGATGTGCAAAAATGAGTTAGAAAATGAAAACTACGGCTTGAAACGGGTTGCAATTGGGCAGAAAAGGATTAGAAATAGCCAAAATTGGCTTTAAAATTCTTAGAGAGGAGCAAAAATTGGGTTAGAAACGGCCAAAACCGGCTTAACAATGATGAGAGAAGAGCAAAACTGGAGTAGAAAATGGCCAAAAACGGCTTAAATCTGGAAAAAAAGCTTTGTTAGACAAGGCTAGAAATAGACAAAAATGACTTAAAATGAGTTCGAAGTGAGTAAAAATAGGTTAGAAATGGTCAAAATTGGCTTAAAAATGGGAGGGAAAATAGGCAAAAAATAGTTTAGAAAAGGAAAAAGAAAGGCTGAAAATTGGTTAGAAATTGACAAAATTGCTTAGAGAAGGAAAAAAATGGCATAAAAGGCATTGAAAGTGGGCAAAAAATGGTTTAGAAAGAGGAAACAATGGCTTTATGACGGTTAGAGAAGTGCAAAACTGGGGTAAGAAATGGACACATGTTTAAAAAGGGTTAGAGAGGTGCAATACTGTGTTAGGAATGGACACAAATGGTTAAAAAGTGTTAGATTTAGGAAAATGGGAAAGAAATGGGCAAAAAATGACTTAAAACTGGTAAGAGCTTAGCTAGACAAGGCAGGAAATAGCCAAAAGAGACATAAAATAACTTAGAAGTGAGTAAAAACAGGTTAGAAATGGTCAAAAAACGGCTTAAAATGGGTTGGAAATGAGCAAAAATAGTTTAGAAAGGAAAAAGAAAGGATGAAAATTGGTTAGAAATTGACAAAATTGTTTAGAGAAGGAAAAAAATGGCATAAAAGTCGTTGAAAGTGGGCAAAAATGGTTTAGAAATAGAAACAATGACTTTATGAGGGTTAGAGAAGTGCAAAACTGGGGTAGAAATGGACACAAATGTTTAAAAAAGGGTTAGAGAGGTGCAATACTGCATTAGAAATGGACACAAATGGTTACAAAGAGTTAGAGAGGTGAATAACAGCGGTAGAAATGGCCAAAGGCTGCTTGAAGGATTAAAAATAGGTTATAAAGGGTTAGAAATGGTCAAAGATGGGTTAAGAAGGGATAGAGAAGCCCAAAAAATGGGTTAGATATGGCCAAAATTGGGCCCAGATTTATTAGAGATGTGCAAAAATGAGTTAGAAAAGGAAAACTACGGCTTGAAATGGGTTGCAATTGGGCAGAAAAGGATTAGAATTAGCCAAAATTGGCTTTAAAATTCTTAGAGAAGAGCAAAATTGGGTTAGAAACGGCCAAAACCGGCTTAACAATGATCAGAGAAGAGCAAAACTGGAGTAGAAATGGCCAAAAACGGCTTAAATCTGGAAAAAAGCTTTGTTAGACAAGGCTAGAAATAGACAAAAATGACTTAAAATGAGTTCGAAGTGAGTAAAAATAGGTTAGAAATGGGTCAAAATTGGCTTAAAATGGGAGGGAAAAATAGGCAAAAATAGTTTAGAAAAGGAAAAAGAAAGGCTGAAAATTGGTTAGAAATTGACAAAATTGCTTAGAGAAGGAAAAAAAATGGCATAAAAGGCATTGAAAGTGGGCAAAAATGGTTTAGAAAGAGGAAACAATGGCTTTATGAGGGTTAGAGAAGTGCAAAACTGGGGTAGAAATGGACACAAATGTTTAAAAAAGGGTTAGAGGAGGTGCAATACTGTGTTAGGAATGGACACAAATGGTTAAAAAGTGTTAGATTGGTGGAAAATGGGAAGAAATGGGCAAAAATGACTTAAAACTGGTAAGAGCTTAGCTAGACAAGGCAGGAAATAGCCAAAAAGAGACATAAAATAACTTAGAAGTGAGTAAAAACAGGTTAGAAATGGTCAAAAACAGCTTAAAATGGGTTGGAAATGAGCAAAAATAGTTTAGAAAAGGAAAAAGAAAGGATGAAAATTGGTTAGAAATTGACAAAATTGTTTAGAGAAGGAAAAAAAATGGCATAAAAGGCTTGAAAGTGGGCAAAAATGGTTTAGAAAGAGGAAACAATGACTTTATGAGGGTTAGAGAAGTGCAAAACTGGGGTAGAAATGGACACAAATGTTTAAAAGGGTTAGAGAGGTGCAATACTGCATTAGAAATGGACACAAATGGTTACAAAGAGTTAGAGAGGTGAATAACAGCGGTAGAAATGGCCGAAGGCTGCTTGAAGGATTAAAAATAGGTTATAAAGGGTTAGAAATGGTCAAAGATGGGTTAAGAAGGGATAGAGAAGCCCAAAAATGGGTTAGATATGGCCAAAATTGGGCCCAGATTTATTAGAGATGTGCAAAAATGAGTTAGAAAAGGAAAACTACGGCTTGAAACGGGTTGCAATTGGGCAGAAAAGGATTAGAAATAGCAAAAATTGGCTTTAAAATTCTTAGAGAGGAGCAAAATTGGGTTAGAAACGGCCAAAACCGGCTTAACAATGATGAGAGAAGAGCAAAACTGGAGTAGAAATGGCCAAAAACGGCTTAAATCTGGAAAAAAAGCTTTGTTAGACAAGGCTAGAAATAGACAAAAATGACTTAAAATGAGTTCGAAGTGAGTAAAAATAGGTTAGAAATGGTCAAAATTGGCTTAAAATGGGAGGGAAAATAGGCAAAAATAGTTTAGAAAAGGAAAAAGAAAGGCTGAAAATTGGTTAGAAATTGACAAAATTGCTTAGAGAAGGAAAAAAATGGCATAAAAGGCATTGAAAGTGGGCAAAAATGGTTTAGAAAGAGGAAACAATGGCTTTATGACGGTTAGAGAAGTGCAAAACTGGGGTAGAAATGGACACATGTTTAAAAAGGGTTAGAGAGGTGCAATACTGTGTTAGGAATGGACACAAATGGTTAAAAAGTGTTAGATTTAGGAAAATGGGAAGAAATGGGCAAAAATGACTTAAAACTGGTAAGAGCTTAGCTAGACAAGGCAGGAAATAGCCAAAAGAGACATAAAATAACTTAGAAGTGAGTAAAAAACAGGTTAGAAATGGTCAAAAACGGCTTAAAATGGGTTGGAAATGAGCAAAAATAGTTTAGAAAAGGAAAAAGAAAGGATGAAAATTGGTTAGAAATTGACAAAAATTGTTTAGAGAAGGAAAAAAATGGCATAAAAGTCGTTGAAAGTGGGCAAAAATGGTTTAGAAATAGGAAACAATGACTTTATGAGGGTTAGAGAAGTGCAAAACTGGGGTAGAAATGGACACAAATGTTTAAAAAAGGGTTAGAGAGGTGCAATACTGCATTAGAAATGGACACAAATGGTTACAAAGAGTTAGAGAGGTGAATAACAGCGGTAGAAATGGCCAAAGGCTGCTTGAAGGATTAAAAATAGGTTATAAAGGGTTAGAAATGGTCAAAGATGGGTTAAGAAGGGATAGAGAAGCCCAAAAATGGGTTAGATATGGCCAAAATTGGGCCCAGATTTATTAGAGATGTGCAAAAATGAGTTAGAAAAGGAAAACTACGGCTTGAAACGGGTTGCAATTGGGCAGAAAAGGATTAGAAATAGCCAAAATTGGCTTTAAAATTCTTAGAGAAGAGCAAAATTGGGTTAGAAAACGGCAAAAACCGACTTAACAATGATGAGAGAAGAGCAAAAACTGGAGTAGAAATGGCCAAAAACGGCTTAAATCTGGAAAAAAGCTTTGTTAGACAAGGCTAGAAATAGACAAAAATGACTTAAAATGAGTTCGAAGTGAGTAAAAATAGGTTAGAAATGGTCAAAATTGGCTTAAAATGGGAGGGAAAATAGGCAAAAATAGTTTAGAAAAGGAAAAAGAAAGGCTGAAAATTGGTTAGAAATTGACAAAAATTGCTTAGAGAAGGAAAAAAATGGCATAAAAGGCATTGAAAGTGGGCAAAAATGGTTTAGAAAGAGGAAACAATGGCTTTATGAGGGTTAGAGAAGTGCAAAACTGGGGTAGAAATGGACACAAATGTTTAAAAAGGCTTAGAGAGGTGCAATACTGTGTTAGGAATGGACACAAATGGTTAAAAAGTGTTAGATTGGTGGAAAATGGGAAGAAATGGGCAAAAATGACTTAAAACTGGTAAGAGCTTAGCTAGACAAGGCAGGAAATAGCCAAAAGAGACATAAAATAACTTAGAAGTGAGTAAAAACAGGTTAGAAATGGTCAAAAACGGCTTAAAATGGGTTGGAAATGAGCAAAAATAGTTTAGAAAAGGAAAAAGAAAGGCTGAAAATTGGTTAGAAATTGACAAAATTGTTTAGAGAAGGAAAAAAAATGGCATAAAAGGCATTGAAAGTGGGCAAAAAATGGTTTAGAAAGAGGAAACAATGGCTTTATGAGGGTTAGAGAAGTGCAAAACTGGGGTAGAAATGGACACATGTTTAAAAAGGGTTAGAGAGGTGCAATACTGTGTTAGGAATGGACACAAATGGTTTAAAAGCGTTAGATTTAGGAAAATGGGAAGAAATGGGCAAAAACGACTTAAAACTGGTAAGAGCTTAGCTAGACAAGGCAGGAAATAGCCAAAAGAGACATAAAATAACTTAGAAGTGAGTAAAAAACAGGTTAGAAATGGTCAAAAACGGCTTAAAATGGGTTGGAAATGAGCAAAAATAGTTTAGAAAAGGAAAAAGAAAGGATGAAAATTGGTTAGAAATTGACAAAATTGTTTAGAGAAGGAAAAAAAATGGCATAAAAGTCGTTGAAAGTGGGAAAAAAATGGTTTAGAAATAGGAAACAATGACTTTATGAGGGTTAGAGAAGTGCAAAACTGGGGTAGAAATGGACACAAATGTTTAAAAAGGCTTAGAGAGGTGCAATACTGCATTAGAAATGGACACAAATGGTTACAAAGAGTTAGAGAGGTGAATAACAGCGGTAGAAATGGCCAAAGGCTGCTTGAAGGATTAAAAATAGGTTATAAAGGGTTAGAAATGGTCAAAGATGGGTTAAGAAGGGATAGAGAAGCCCAAAAATGGGTTAGATATGGCCGAAATTGGGCCCAGATTTATTAGAGATGTGCAAAAATGAGTTAGAAAAGGAAAACTACGGCTTGAAACGGGTTGCAATTGGGCAGAAAAGGATTAGAAATAGCCAAAACTGGCTTTAAAATTCTTAGAGAAGAGCAAAATTGGGTTAGAAACGGCCAAAACCGGCTTAACAATGATGAGAGAAGAGCAAAACTGGAGTAGAAATGGCCAAAAATGGCTTAAATCTGGAAAAAAAGCTTTGTTAGACAAGGCTAGAAATAGACAAAAATGATTTAAAATGAGTTAGAAGTGAGTAAAAATAGGTTAGAAATGGTCAAAATTGGCTTAAAATGGGAGGGAAAATAGGCAAAAATAGTTTAGAAAAGGAAAAAGAAAGGCTGAAAATTGGTTAGAAATTGACAAAATTGTTTAGAGAAGGAAAAAAATGGCATAAAAGGCATTGAAAGTGGGCAAAAATGGTTTAGAAAGAGGAAACAATGGCTTTATGACGGTTAGAGAAGTGCAAAACTGGGGTAGAAATGGACACAAATGTTTAAAAAGGGTTAGAGAGGTGCAATACTGTGTTAGGAAATGGACACAAATGGTTAAAAAAGTGTTAGATTGGTGGAAAATGGGAAGAAATGGGCAAAAATGACTTAAAACTGGTAAGAGCTTAGCTAGACAAGGCAGGAAATAGCCAAAAGAGACATAAAATAACTTAGAAGTGAGTAAAAACAGGTTAGAAATGGTCAAAAACGGCTTAAAATGGGTTGGAAATGAGCAAAAATAGTTTAGAAAAGGAAAAAGAAAGGCTGAAAATTGGTTAGAAATTGACAAAATTGTTTAGAGAAGGAAAAAAATGGCATAAAAGGCATTGAAAGTGGGCAAAAATGGTTTAGAAAGAGGAAACAATGGCTTTATGAGGGTTAGAGAAGTGCAAAACTGGGGTAGAAATGGACACATGTTTAAAAAGGGTTAGAGAGGTGCAATACTGTGTTAGGAATGGACACAAATGGTTTAAAAGCGTTAGATTTAGGAAAATGGGAAGAAATGGGCAAAAACGACTTAAAACTGGTAAGAGCTTAGCTAGACAAGGCAGGAAATATCCAAAAGAGACATAAAATAACTTATAAGTGAGTAAAAACAGGTTAGAAATGGTCAAAAACGGCTTAAAATGGGTTGGAAATGAGCAAAAATAGTTTAGAAAAGGAAAAAGAAAGGCTGAAAATTGGTTAGAAATTGACAAAATTGTTCAGAGAAGGAAAAAAATGGCATAAAAGGCGTTGAAAGTGGGCAAAAATGGTTTAGAAAGAGGAAACAATGGCTTTATGAGGGTTAGAGAAGTGCAAAACTGGGGTAGAAATGGACACAAATGTTTAAAAAGGGTTAGAGAGGTGCAATACTGCATTAGAAATGGACACAAATGGTTACAAAGAGTTAGAGAGGTGAATAACAGCGGTAGAAATGGCCAAAGGCTGCTTGAAGGATTAAAAATAGGTTATAAAGGGTTAGAAATGGTCAAAGATGGGTTAAGAAGGGATAGAGAAGCCCAAAAATGGGTTAGATATGGCCGAAATTGGGCCCAGATTTATTAGAGATGTGCAAAAATGAGTTAGAAAAGGAAAACTACGGCTTGAAACGGGTTGCAATTGGGCAGAAAAGGATTAGAAATAGCCAAAACTGGCTTTAAAATTCTTAGAGAAGAGCAAAATTGGGTTAGAAACGGCCAAAACCGGCTTAACAATGATGAGAGAAGAGCAAAACTGGAGTAGAAATGGCCAAAAATGGCTTAAATCTGGAAAAAAGCTTTGTTAGACAAGGCTAGAAATAGACAAAAATGATTTAAAATGAGTTAGAAGTGAGTAAAAATAGGTTAGAAATGGTCAAAATTGGCTTAAAATGGGAGAGAAAATAGGCAAAAATAGTTTAGAAAAGGAAAAAGAAAGGCTGAAAATTGGTTAGAAATTGACAAAATTGTTTAGAGAAGGAAAAAAATGGCATAAAAGGCATTGAAAGTGGGCAAAAATGGTTTAGAAAGAGGAAACAATGGCTTTATGACGGTTAGAGAAGTGCAAAACTGGGGTAGAAATGGACACATGTTTAAAAAGGGTTAGAGAGGTGCAATACTGTGTTAGGAATGGACACAAATGGTTAAAAAGTGTTAGATTGGTGGAAAATGGGAAGAAATGGGCAAAAATGACTTAAAACTGGTAAGAGCTTAGCTAGACAAGGCAGGAAATAGCCAAAAGAGACATAAAATAACTTAGAAGTGAGTAAAAACAGGTTAGAAATGGTCAAAAACAGCTTAAAATGGGTTGGAAATGAGCAAAAAATACTTTAGAAAAGGAAAAAGAAAGGATGAAAATTGGTTAGAAATTGACAAAATTGTTTAGAGAAGGAAAAAAATGGCATAAAAGGCATTGAAAGTGGGCAAATATGGTTTAGAAATAGGAAACAATGACTTTATGAGGGTTAGAGAAGTGCAAAACTGGGGTAGAAATGGACACAAATGTTTAAAAAGGGTTAGAGAGGTGCAATACTGCATTAGAAATGGACACAAATGGTTACAAAGAGTTAGAGAGGTGAATAACAGCGGTAGAAATGGCCAAAGGCTGCTTGAAGGATTAAAAATAGGTTATAAAGGGTTAGAAATGGTCAAAGATGGGTTAAGAAGGGATAGAGAAGCCCAAAAATGTGTTAGATATGGCCAAAATTAGGCCCAGATTTATTAGAGATGTGCAAAAATGAGTTAGAAAAGGAAAACTACGGCTTGAAACGGGTTGCAATTGGGCAGAAAAGGATTAGAATTAGCCAAAATTGGCTTTAAAATTCTTAGAGAAGAGCAAAATTGGGTTAGAAACGGCCAAAACCGGCTTAACAATGATCAGAGAAGAGCAAAACTGGAGTAGAAATGGCCAAAAATGGCTTAAATCTGGAAAAAAGCTTTGTTAGACAAGGCTAGAAATAGACAAAAATGATTTAAAATGAGTTAGAAGTGAGTAAAAATAGGTTAGAAATGGTCAAAATTGGCTTAAAATGGGAGGGAAAATAGGCAAAAATAGTTTAGAAAAGGAAAAAGAAAGGCTGAAAATTGGTTAGAAATTGACAAAATTGCTTAGAGAAGGAAAAAAATGGCATAAAAGGCATTGAAAGTGGGCAAAAAATGGTTTAGAAAGAGGAAACAATGGCTTTATGACGGTTAGAGAAGTGCAAAACTGGGGTAGAAATGGACACAAATGTTTAAAAAGGGTTAGAGAGGTGCAATACTGTGTTAGGAATGGACACAAATGGTTAAAAAGTGTTAGATTGGTGGAAAATGGGAAGAAATGGGCAAAAATGACTTAAAACTGGTAAGAGCTTAGCTAGACAAGGCAGGAAATAGCCAAAAGAGACATAAAATAACTTAGAAGTGAGTAAAAACAGGTTAGAAATGGTCAAAAACGGCTTAAAATGGGTTGGAAATGAGCAAAAATAGTTTAGAAAAGGAAAAAGAAAGGCTGAAAATTGGTTAGAAATTGACAAAATTGTTTAGAGAAGGAAAAAAATGGCATAAAAGGCATTGAAAGTGGGCAAAAATGGTTTAGAAAGAGGAAACAATGGCTTTATGAGGGTTAGAGAAGTGCAAAACTGGGGTAGAAATGGACACATGTTTAAAAAGGGTTAGAGAGGTGCAATACTGTGTTAGGAATGGACACAAATGGTTTAAAAGCGTTAGATTTAGGAAAATGGGAAGAAATGGGCAAAAACGACTTAAAGCTGGTAAGAGCTTAGCTAGACAAGGCAGGAAATAGCCAAAAGAGACATAAAATAACTTAGAAGTGAGTAAAAACAGGTTAGAAATGGTCAAAAACGGCTTAAAATGGGTTGGAAATGAGCAAAAATAGTTTAGAAAAGGAAAAAGAAAGGCTGAAAATTGGTTAGAAATTGACAAAATTGTTCAGAGAAGGAAAAAAAATGGCATAAAAGGCGTTGAAAGTGGGCAAAAATGGTTTAGAAAGAGGAAACAATGGCTTTATGAGGGTTAGAGAAGTGCAAAACTGGGGTAGAAATGGACACAAATGTTTAAAAAGGGTTAGAGAGGTGCAATACTGCATTAGAAATGGACACAAATGGTTACAAAGAGTTAGAGAGGTGAATAACAGCGGTAGAAATGGCCAAAGGCTGCTTGAAGGATTAAAAATAGGTTATAAAGGGTTAGAAATGGTCAAAGATGGGTTAAGAAGGGATAGAGAAGCCCAAAAATGGGTTAGATATGGCCAAAATTGGGCCCAGATTTATTAGAGATGTGCAAAAATGAGTTAGAAAAGGAAAACTACGGCTTGAAAACGGGTTGCAATTGGGCAGAAAAGGATTAGAAATAGCCAAAACTGGCTTTAAAATTCTTAGAGAAGAGCAAAATTGGGTTAGAAACGGCCAAAACCGGCTTAACAATGATGAGAGAAGAGCAAAACTGGAGTAGAAATGGCAAAAACGGCTTAAATCTGGAAAAAAGCTTTGTTAGACAAGGCTAGAAATAGGCAAAAATGATTTAAAATGAGTTAGAAGTGAGTAAAAATAGGTTAGAAATGGTCAAAATTGGCTTAAAATGGGAGAGAAAATAGGCAAAAATAGTTTAGAAAAGGAAAAAGAAAGGCTGAAAATTGGTTAGAAATTGACAAAATTGCTTAGAGAAGGAAAAAAATGGCATAAAAGGCATTGAAAGTGGGCAAAAATGGTTTAGAAAGAGGAAACAATGGCTTTATGACGGTTAGAGAAGTGCAAAACTGGGGTAGAAAATGGACACATGTTTAAAAAGGGTTAGAGAGGTGCAATACTGTGTTAGGAATGGACACAAATGGTTAAAAAGTGTTAGATTGGTGGAAAATGGGAAGAAATGGGCAAAAATGACTTAAAACTGGTAAGAGCTTAGCTAGACAAGGCAGGAAATAGCCAAAAGAGACATAAAATAACTTAGAAGTGAGTAAAAACAGGTTAGAAATGGTCAAAAACAGCTTAAAATGGGTTGGAAATGAGCAAAAATACTTTAGAAAAGGAAAAAGAAAGGATGAAAATTGGTTAGAAATTGACAAAATTGTTTAGAGAAGGAAAAAAATGGCATAAAAGGCATTGAAAGTGGGCAAATATGGTTTAGAAATAGGAAACAATGACTTTATGAGGGTTAGAGAAGTGCAAAACTGGGGTAGAAATGGACACAAATGTTTAAAAAGGGTTAGAGAGGTGGAATACTGCATTAGAAATGGACACAAATGGTTACAAAGAGTTAGAGAGGTGAATAACAGCGGTAGAAATGGCCAAAGGCTGCTTGAAGGATTAAAAATAGGTTATAAAGGGTTAGAAATGGTCAAAGATGGGTTAAGAAGGGATAGAGAAGCCCAAAAATGTGTTAGATATGGCCAAAATTAGGCCCAGATTTATTAGAGATGTGCAAAAATGAGTTAGAAAAGGAAAACTACGGCTTGAAACGGGTTGCAATTGGGCAGAAAAGGATTAGAATTAGCCAAAATTGGCTTTAAAATTCTTAGAGAAGAGCAAAATTGGGTTAGAAACGGCCAAAACCGGCTTAACAATGATCAGAGAAGAGCAAAACTGGAGTAGAAATGGCCAAAAACGGCTTAAATCTGGAAAAAAGCTTTGTTAGACAAGGCTAGAAATAGACAAAAATGACTTAAAATGAGTTCGAAGTGAGTAAAAATAGGTTAGAAATGGTCAAAATTGGCTTAAAATGGGAGGGAAAATAGGCAAAAATAGTTTAGAAAAGGAAAAAGAAAGGCTGAAAATTGGTTAGAAATTGACAAAATTGCTTAGAGAAGGAAAAAAATGGCATAAAAGGCATTGAAAGTGGGCAAAAATGGTTTAGAAAGAGGAAACAATGGCTTTATGACGGTTAGAGAAGTGCAAAAACTGGGGTAGAAATGGACACAAATGTTTAAAAAGGGTTAGAGAGGTGCAATACTGTGTTAGGAATGGACACAAATGGTTAAAAAGTGTTAGATTGGTGGAAAATGGGAAGAAATGGGCAAAAATGACTTAAAACTGGTAAGAGCTTAGCTAGACAAGGCAGGAAATAGCCAAAAGAGACATAAAATAACTTAGAAGTGAGTAAAAACAGGTTAGAAATGGTCAAAAACAGCTTAAAATGGGTTGGAAATGAGCAAAAATACTTTAGAAAAGGAAAAAGAAAGGATGAAAATTGGTTAGAAATTGACAAAATTGTTTAGAGAAGGAAAAAAATGGCATAAAAGGCATTGAAAGTGGGCAAAAAATGGTTTAGAAAGAGGAAACAATGGCTTTATGAGGGTTAGAGAAGTGCAAAACTGGGGTAGAAATGGACACAAATGTTTAAAAAGGGTTAGAGAGGTGCAATACTGCATTAGAAATGGACACAATTGGTTACAAAGAGTTAGAGAGGTGAATAACAGCGGTAGAAATGGCCAAAGGCTGCTTGAAGGATTAAAAATAGGTTATAAAGGGTTAGAAATGGTCAAAGATGGGTTAAGAAGGGATAGAGAAGCCCAAAAATGGGTTAGATATGGCCAAAATTGGGCCCAGATTTATTAGAGATGTGCAAAAATGAGTTAGAAAAGGAAAACTACGGCTTGAAACGGGTTGCAATTGGGCAGAAAAGGATTAGAAATAGCCAAAATTGGCTTTAAAATTCTTAGAGAAGAGCAAAATTGGGTTAGAAACGACAAAAACCGACTTAACAATGATGAGAGAAGAGCAAAACTGGAGTAGAAATGGCCAAAAACGGCTTAAATCTGGAAAAAAGCTTTGTTAGACAAGGCTAGAAATAGACAAAAATGACTTAAAATGAGTTCGAAGTGAGTAAAAATAGGTTAGAAATGGTCAAAATTGGCTTAAAATGGGAGGGAAAATAGGCAAAAATAGGTCAGAAAAGGAAAAAGAAAGGCTGAAAATTGGTTAGAAATTGACAAAATTGCTTAGAGAAGGAAAAAAATGGCATAAAAGGCATTGAAAGTGGGCAAAAATGGTTTAGAAAGAGGAAACAATGGCTTTATGAGGGTTAGAGAAGTGCAAAACTGGGGTAGAAATGGACACAAATGTTTAAAAAGGGTTAGAGAGGTGCAATACTGCATTAGAAATGGACACAAATGGTTACAAAAAGTTAGAGAGGTGAATAACAGCGGTAGAAATGGCCAAAGGCTGCTTGAAGGATTAAAAATAGGTTATAAAGGGTTAGAAATGGTCAAAGATGGGTTAAGAAGGGATAGAGAAGCCCAAAAATGGGTTAGATATGGCCGAAATTGGGCCCAGATTTATTAGAGATGTGCAAAAATGAGTTAGAAAAGGAAAACTACGGCTTGAAACGGGTTGCAATTGGGCAGAAAAGGATTAGAAATAGCCAAAACTGGCTTTAAAATTCTTAGAGAAGAGCAAAATTGGGTTAGAAACGGCAAAAACCGACTTAACAATGATGAGAGAAGAGCAAAACTGGAGTAGAAATGGCCAAAAATGGCTTAAATCTGGAAAAAAGCTTTGTTAGACAAGGCTAGAAATAGACAAAAATGATTTAAAATGAGTTAGAAGTGAGTAAAAATAGGTTAGAAATGGTCAAAATTGGCTTAAAATGGGAGAGAAAATAGGCAAAAATAGTTTAGAAAAGGAAAAAGAAAGGCTGAAAATTGGTTAGAAATTGACAAAATTGTTTAGAGAAGGAAAAAAATGGCATAAAAGGCATTGAAAGTGGGCAAAAATGGTTTAGAAAGAGGAAACAATGGCTTTATGATGGTTAGAGAAGTGCAAAACTGGGGTAGAAATGGACACAAATGTTTAAAAAGGGTTAGAGAGGTGCAATACTGTGTTAGGAATGGACACAAATGGTTAAAAAGTGTTAGATTGGTGGAAAATGGGAAGAAATGGGCAAAAATGACTTAAAACTGGTAAGAGCTTAGCTAGACAAGGCAGGAAATAGCCAAAAGAGACATAAAATAACTTAGAAGTGAGTAAAAACAGGTTAGAAATGGTCAAAAACGGCTTAAAATGGGTTGGAAATGAGCAAAAATACTTTAGAAAAGGAAAAAGAAAGGATGAAAATTGGTTAGAAATTGACAAAATTGTTTAGAGAAGGGAAAAAATGGCATAAAAGGCATTGAAAGTGGGCAAATATGGTTTATAAAGAGGAAACAATGGCTTTATGAGGGTTAGAGAAGTGCAAAACTGGGGTAGAAATGGACACAAATGTTTAAAAAGGCTTAGAGAGGTGCAATACTGCATTAGAAATGGACACAAATGGTTACAAAGAGTTAGAGAGGTGAATAACAGCGGTAGAAATGGCCAAAGGCTGCTTGAAGGATTAAAAATAGGTTATAAAGGGTTAGAAATGGTCAAAGATGGGTTAAGAAGGGATAGAGAAGCCCAAAAATGGGTTAGATATGGCCAAAATTGGGCCCAGATTTATTAGAGATGTGCAAAAATGAGTTAGAAAAGGAAAACTACGGCTTGAAACGGGTTGCAATTGGGCAGAAAAGGATTAGAAATAGCCAAAACTGGCTTTAAAATTCTTAGAGAAGAGCAAAATTGGGTTAGAAACGGCCAAAACCAGCTTAACAATGATGAGAGAAGAGCAAAACTGGAGTAGAAATGGCCAAAAATGGCTTAAATCTGGAAAAAAGCTTTGTTAGACAAGGCTAGAAATAGACAAAAATGATTTAAAATGAGTTAGAAGTGAGTAAAAATAGGTTAGAAATGGTCAAAATTGGCTTAAAATGGGAGGGAAAATAGGCAAAAATAGTTTAGAAAAGGAAAAAGAAAGGCTGAAAATTGGTTAGAAATTGACAAAATTGTTTAGAGAAGGAAAAAAAAATGGCATAAAAGGCATTGAAAGTGGGCAAAAATGGTTTAGAAAGAGGAAACAATGGCTTTATGACGGTTAGAGAAGTGCAAAACTGGGGTAGAAATGGACACAAATGTTTAAAAAGGGTTAGAGAGGTGCAATACTGTGTTAGGAATGGACACAAATGGTTAAAAAGTGTTAGATTGGTGGAAAATGGGAAGAAATGGGCAAAAATGACTTAAAACTGGTAAGAGCTTAGCTAGACAAGGCAGGAAATAGCCAAAAGAGACATAAAATAACTTAGAAGTGAGTAAAAACAGGTTAGAAATGGTCAAAAACAGCTTAAAATGGGTTGGAAATGAGCAAAAATACTTTAGAAAAGGAAAAAGAAAGGATGAAAATTGGTTAGAAATTGACAAAATTGTTTAGAGAAGGAAAAAAATGGCATAAAAGGCATTGAAAGTGGGCAAAAATGGTTTAGAAAGAGGAAACAATGGCTTTATGAGGGTTAGAGAAGTGCAAAACTGGGGTAGAAATGGACACAAATGTTTAAAAAGGGTTAGAGAGGTGCAATACTGCATTAGAAATGGACACAAATGGTTACAAAGAGTTAGAGAGGTGAATAACAGCGGTAGAAATGGCCAAAGGCTGCTTGAAGGATTAAAAATAGGTTATAAAGGGTTAGAAATGGTCAAAGATGGGTTAAGAAGGGATAGAGAAGCCCAAAAATGGGTTAGATATGGCCAAAATTGGGCCCAGATTTATTAGAGATGTGCAAAAATGAGTTAGAAAAGGAAAACTACGGCTTGAAACGGGTTGCAATTGGGCAGAAAAGGATTAGAAATAGCCAAAATTGGCTTTAAAATTCTTAGAGAAGAGCAAAATTGGGTTAGAAACGACAAAAACCGACTTAACAATGATGAGAGAAGAGCAAAACTGGAGTAGAAATGGCCAAAAACGGCTTAAATCTGGAAAAAAGCTTTGTTAGACAAGGCTAGAAATAGACAAAAATGACTTAAAATGAGTTCGAAGTGAGTAAAAATAGGTTAGAAATGGTCAAAATTGGCTTAAAATGGGAGGGAAAATAGGCAAAAATAGGTCAGAAAAGGAAAAAGAAAGGCTGAAAATTGGTTAGAAATTGACAAAATTGCTTAGAGAAGGAAAAAAAATGGCATAAAAGGCATTGAAAGTGGGCAAAAATGGTTTAGAAAGAGGAAACAATGGCTTTATGAGGGTTAGAGAAGTGCAAAACTGGGGTAGAAATGGACACAAATGTTTAAAAAGGGTTAGAGAGGTGCAATACTGCATTAGAAATGGACACAAATGGTTACAAAAAGTTAGAGAGGTGAATAACAGCGGTAGAAATGGCCAAAGGCTGCTTGAAGGATTAAAAATAGGTTATAAAGGGTTAGAAATGGTCAAAGATGGGTTAAGAAGGGATAGAGAAGCCCAAAAATGGGTTAGATATGGCCAAAATTGGGCCCAGATTTATTAGAGATGTGCAAAAATGAGTTAGAAAAGGAAAACTACGGCTTGAAACGGGTTGCAATTGGGCAGAAAAGGATTAGAAATAGCCAAAACTGGCTTTAAAATTCTTAGAGAAGAGCAAAATTGGGTTAGAAACGGCAAAAACCGACTTAACAATGATGAGAGAAGAGCAAAACTGGAGTAGAAATGGCCAAAAATGGCTTAAATCTGGAAAAAAGCTTTGTTAGACAAGGCTAGAAATAGACAAAAATGATTTAAAATGAGTTAGAAGTGAGTAAAAATAGGTTAGAAATGGTCAAAATTGGCTTAAAATGGGAGAGAAAATAGGCAAAAATAGTTTAGAAAAGGAAAAAGAAAGGCTGAAAATTGGTTAGAAATTGACAAAATTGTTTAGAGAAGGAAAAAAATGGCATAAAAGGCATTGAAAGTGGGCAAAAATGGTTTAGAAAGAGGAAACAATGGCTTTATGATGGTTAGAGAAGTGCAAAACTGGGGTAGAAATGGACACAAATGTTTAAAAAGGGTTAGAGAGGTGCAATACTGTGTTAGGAATGGACACAAATGGTTAAAAAGTGTTAGATTGGTGGAAAATGGGAAGAAATGGGCAAAAATGACTTAAAACTGGTAAGAGCTTAGCTAGACAAGGCAGGAAATAGCCAAAAGAGACATAAAATAACTTAGAAGTGAGTAAAAACAGGTTAGAAATGGTCAAAAACAGCTTAAAATGGGTTGGAAATGAGCAAAAATACTTTAGAAAAGGAAAAAGAAAGGATGAAAATTGGTTAGAAATTGACAAAATTGTTTAGAGAAGGGAAAAAATGGCATAAAAGGCATTGAAAGTGGGCAAATATGGTTTATAAAGAGGAAACAATGGCTTTATGAGGGTTAGAGAAGTGCAAAACTGGGGTAGAAATGGACACAAATGTTTAAAAAGGCTTAGAGAGGTGCAATACTGCATTAGAAATGGACACAAATGGTTACAAAGAGTTAGAGAGGTGAATAACAGCGGTAGAAATGGCCAAAGGCTGCTTGAAGGATTAAAAATAGGTTATAAAGGGTTAGAAATGGTCAAAGATGGGTTAAGAAGGGATAGAGAAGCCCAAAAATGGGTTAGATATGGCCAAAATAGGGCCCAGATTTATTAGAGATGTGCAAAAATGAGTTAGAAAAGGAAAACTACGGCTTGAAACGGGTTGCAATTGGGCAGAAAAGGATTAGAAATAGCCAAAACTGGCTTTAAAATTCTTAGAGAAGAGCAAAATTGGGTTAGAAACGGCCAAAACCAGCTTAACAATGATGAGAGAAGAGCAAAACTGGAGTAGAAATGGCCAAAAATGGCTTAAATCTGGAAAAAAGCTTTGTTAGACAAGGCTAGAAATAGACAAAAATGATTTAAAATGAGTTAGAAGTGAGTAAAAATAGGTTAGAAATGGTCAAAATTGGCTTAAAATGGGAGAGAAAATAGGCAAAAATAGTTTAGAAAAGGAAAAAGAAAGGCTGAAAATTGGTTAGAAATTGACAAAATTGTTTAGAGAAGGAAAAAAATGGCATAAAAGGCATTGAAAGTGGGCAAAAATGGTTTAGAAAGAGGAAACAATGGCTTTATGACGGTTAGAGAAGTGCAAAACTGGGGTAGAAATGGACACAAATGTTTAAAAAGGGTTAGAGAGGTGCAATACTGGGTTAGGAATGGACACAAATGGTTAAAAAGTGTTAGATTGGTGGAAAATGGGAAGAAATGGGCAAAAATGACTTAAAACTGGTAAGAGCTTAGCTAGACAAGGCAGGAAATAGCCAAAAGAGACATAAAATAACTTAGAAGTGAGTAAAAACAGGTTAGAAATGGTCAAAAACAGCTTAAAATGGGTTGGAAATGAGCAAAAATACTTTAGAAAAGGAAAAAGAAAGGATGAAAATTGGTTAGAAATTGACAAAATTGTTTAGAGAAGGAAAAAAAATGGCATAAAAGGCATTGAAAGTGGGCAAAAATGGTTTAGAAAGAGGAAACAATGGCTTTATGAGGGTTAGAGAAGTGCAAAACTGGGGTAGAAATGGACACAAATGTTTAAAAAGGGTTAGAGAGGTGCAATACTGCATTAGAAATGGACACAAATGGTTACAAAGAGTTAGAGAGGTGAATAACAGCGGTAGAAATGGCCAAAGGCTGCTTGAAGGATTAAAAATAGGTTATAAAGGGTTAGAAATGGTCAAAGATGGGTTAAGAAGGGATAGAGAAGCCCAAAAATGGGTTAGATATGGCCAAAATTGGGCCCAGATTTATTAGAGATGTGCAAAAATGAGTTAGAAAAGGAAAACTACGGCTTGAAACGGGTTGCAATTGGGCAGAAAAGGATTAGAAATAGCCAAAACTGGCTTTAAAATTCTTAGAGAAGAGCAAAATTGGGTTAGAAACGGCCAAAACCAGCTTAACAATGATGAGAGAAGAGCAAAACTGGAGTAGAAATGGCCAAAAATGGCTTAAATCTGGAAAAAAAGCTTTGTTAGACAAGGCTAGAAATAGACAAAAATGATTTAAAATGAGTTAGAAGTGAGTAAAAATAGGTTAGAAATGGTCAAAATTGGCTTAAAATGGGAGAGAAAATAGGCAAAAATAGTTTAGAAAAGGAAAAAGAAAGGCTGAAAATTGGTTAGAAATTGACAAAATTGTTTAGAGAAGGAAAAAAATGGCATAAAAGGCATTGAAAGTGGGCAAAAATGGTTTAGAAAGAGGAAACAATGGCTTTATGACGGTTAGAGAAGTGCAAAACTGGGGTAGAAATGGACACAAATGTTTAAAAAGGGTTAGAGAGGTGCAATACTGTGTTAGGAATGGACACAAATGGTTAAAAAGTGTTAGATTGGTGGAAAATGGGAAGAAATGGGCAAAAATGACTTAAAACTGGTAAGAGCTTAGCTAGACAAGGCAGGAAATAGCCAAAAGAGACATAAAATAACTTAGAAGTGAGTAAAAACAGGTTAGAAATGGTCAAAAACAGCTTAAAATGGGTTGGAAATGAGCAAAAATACTTTAGAAAAGGAAAAAGAAAGGATGAAAATTGGTTAGAAATTGACAAAATTGTTTAGAGAAGGGAAAAAATGGCATAAAAGGCATTGAAAGTGGGCAAATATGGTTTATAAAGAGGAAACAATGGCTTTATGAGGGTTAGAGAAGTGCAAAACTGGGGTAGAAATGGACACATGTTTAAAAAGGGTTAGAGAGGTGCAATACTGTGTTAGGAATGGACACAAATGGTTAAAAAGTGTTAGATTGGTGGAAAATGGGAAGAAATGGGCAAAAATGACTTAAAACTGGTAAGAGCTTAGCTAGACAAGGCAGGAAATAGCCAAAAGAGACATAAAATAACTTAGAAGTGAGTAAAAACAGGTTAGAAATGGTCAAAAACGGCTTAAAATGTTTGGAAATGAGCAAAAATAGTTTAGAAAAGGAAAAAGAAAGGCTGAAAATTGGTTAGAAATTGACAAAATTGTTTAGAGAAGGAAAAAAATGGCATAAAAGTCGTTGAAAGTGGGAAAAAATGGTTTAGAAATAGGAAACAATGACTTTATGAGGGTTAGAGAAGTGCAAAACTGGGGTAGAAATGGACACAAATGTTTAAAAAGGCTTAGAGAGGTGCAATACTGCATTAGAAATGGACACAAATGGTTACAAAGAGTTAGAGAGGTGAATAACAGCGGTAGAAATGGCCAAAGGCTGCTTGAAGGATTAAAAATAGGTTATAAAGGGTTAGAAATGGTCAAAGATGGGTTAAGAAGGGATAGAGAAGCCCAAAAATGGGTTAGATATGGCCAAAATTGGGCCCAGATTTATTAGAGATGTGCAAAAATGAGTTAGAAAAGGAAAACTACGGCTTGAAACGGGTTGCAATTGGGCAGAAAAGGATTAGAATTAGCCAAAATTGGCTTTAAAATTCTTAGAGAAGAGCAAAATTGGGTTAGAAACGGCCAAAACCGGCTTAACAATGATGAGAGAAGAGCAAAACTGGAGTAGAAATGGCCAAAAACGGCTTAAATCTGGAAAAAAGCTTTGTTAGACAAGGCTAGAAATAGACAAAAATGACTTAAAATGAGTTTGAAGTGAGTAAAAATAGGTTAGAAATGGTCAAAATTGGCTTAAAATGGGAGGGAAAATAGGCAAAAATAGTTTAGAAAAGGAAAAAGAAAGGCTGAAAATTGGTTAGAAATTGACAAAATTGTTTAGAGAAGGAAAAAAATGGCATAAAAGGCATTGAAAGTGGGCAAAAATGGTTTAGAAAGAGGAAACAATGGCTTTATGAGGGTTAGAGAAGTGCAAAACTGGGGTAGAAATGGACACAAATGTTTAAAAAGGGTTAGAGAGGTGCAATACTGTGTTAGGAATGGACACAAATGGTTAAAAAGTGTTAGATTGGTGGAAAACGGGAAGAAATGGGCAAAAATGACTTAAAACTGGTAAGAGCTTAGCTAGACAAGGCAGGAAATAGCCAAAAGAGACATAAAATAACTTAGAAGTGAGTAAAAACAGGTTAGAAATGGTCAAAAACGTCTTAAAATGGGTTGGAAATGAGCAAAAATAGTTTAGAAAAGGAAAAAGAAAGGCTGAAAATTGGTTAGAAATTGACAAAATTGTTTAGAGAAGGAAAAAAATGGCATAAAAGGCATTGAAAGTGGGCAAAAATGGTTTAGAAAGAGGAAACAATGGCTTTATGAGGGTTAGAGAAGTGCAAAACTGGGGTAGAAATGGACACATGTTTAAAAAGGGTTAGAGAGGTGCAATACTGTGTTAGGAATGGACACAAATGGTTTAAAAGCGTTAGATTTAGGAAAATGGGAAGAAATGGGCAAAAACGACTTAAAACTGGTAAGAGCTTAGCTAGACAAGGCAGGAAATAGCCAAAAGAGACATAAAATAACTTAGAAGTGAGTAAAAACAGGTTAGAAATGGTCAAAAACGGCTTAAAATGGGTTGGAAATGAGCAAAAATAGTTTAGAAAAGGAAAAAGAAAGGATGAAAATTGGTTAGAAATTGACAAAATTGTTCAGAGAAGGAAAAAAATGGCATAAAAGGCGTTGAAAGTGGGCAAAAATGGTTTAGAAAGAGGAAACAATGGCTTTATGAGGGTTAGAGAAGTGCAAAACTGGGGTAGAAATGGACACAAATGTTTAAAAAGGGTTAGAGAGGTGGAATACTGCATTAGAAATGGACACAAATGGTTACAAAGAGTTAGAGAGGTGAATAACAGCGGTAGAAATGGCCAAAGGCTGCTTGAAGGATTAAAAATAGGTTATAAAGGGTTAGAAATGGTCAAAGATGGGTTAAGAAGGGATAGAGAAGCCCAAAAATGGGTTAGATATGGCCAAAATTGGGCCCAGATTTATTAGAGATGTGCAAAAATGAGTTAGAAAAGGAAAACTACGGCTTGAAACGGGTTGCAATTGGGCAGAAAAGGATTAGAAATAGCCAAAACTGGCTTTAAAATTCTTAGAGAAGAGCAAAATTGGGTTAGAAACGGCAAAAACCGACTTAACAATGATGAGAGAAGAGCAAAACTGGAGTAGAAATGGCCAAAAATGGCTTAAATCTGGAAAAAAGCTTTGTTAGACAAGGCTAGAAATAGACAAAAATGATTTAAAATGAGTTAGAAGTGAGTAAAAATAGGTTAGAAATGGTCAAAATTGGCTTAAAATGGGAGAGAAAATAGGCAAAAATAGTTTAGAAAAGGAAAAAGAAAGGCTGAAAATTGGTTAGAAATTGACAAAATTGTTTAGAGAAGGAAAAAAATGGCATAAAAGGCATTGAAAGTGGGCAAAAATGGTTTAGAAAGAGGAAACAATGGCTTTATGACGGTTAGAGAAGTGCAAAACTGGGGTAGAAATGGACACATGTTTAAAAAGGGTTAGAGAGGTGCAATACTGTGTTAGGAATGGACACAAATGGTTAAAAAGTGTTAGATTGGTGGAAAATGGGAAGAAATGGGCAAAAATGACTTAAAACTGGTAAGAGCTTAGCTAGACAAGGCAGGAAATAGCCAAAAGAGACATAAAATAACTTAGAAGTGAGTAAAAACAGGTTAGAAATGGTCAAAAACAGCTTAAAATGGGTTGGAAATGAGCAAAAATACTTTAGAAAAGGAAAAAGAAAGGATGAAAATTGGTTAGAAATTGACAAAATTGTTTAGAGAAGGAAAAAAATGGCATAAAAGGCATTGAAAGTGGGCAAAAATGGTTTAGAAATAGGAAACAATGACTTTATGAGGGTTAGAGAAGTGCAAAACTGGGGTAGAAATGGACACAAATGTTTAAAAAGGGTTAGAGAGGTGCAATACTGCATTAGAAATGGACACAAATGGTTACAAAGAGTTAGAGAGGTGAATAACAGCGGTAGAAATGGCCAAAGGCTGCTTGAAGGATTAAAAATAGGTTATAAAGGGTTAGAAATGGTCAAAGATGGGTTAAGAAGGGATAGAGAAGCCCAAAAATGGGTTAGATATGGCCAAAATTAGGCCCAGATTTATTAGAGATGTGCAAAAATGAGTTAGAAAAGGAAAACTACGGCTTGAAACGGGTTGCAATTGGGCAGAAAAGGATTAGAAATAGCCAAAATTGGCTTTAAAATTCTTAGAGAAGAGCAAAATTGGGTTAGAAACGGCCAAAACCGGCTTAACAATGATGAGAGAAGAGCAAAACTGGAGTAGAAATGGCCAAAAATGGCTTAAATCTGGAAAAAAGCTTTGTTAGACAAGGCTAGAAATAGACAAAAATGATTTAAAATGAGTTAGAAGTGAGTAAAAATAGGTTAGAAATGGTCAAAATTGGCTTAAAATGGGAGAGAAAATAGGCAAAAATAGTTTAGAAAAGGAAAAAGAAAGGCTGAAAATTGGTTAGAAATTGACAAAATTGTTTAGAGAAGGAAAAAAATGGCATAAAAGGCATTGAAAGTGGGCAAAAATGGTTTAGAAAGAGGAAACAATGGCTTTATGAGGGTTAGAGAAGTGCAAAACTGGGGTAGAAATGGACACAAATGTTTAAAAAGGCTTAGAGAGGTGCAATACTGTGTTAGGAATGGACACAAATGGTTAAAAAGTGTTAGATTGGTGGAAAATGGGAAGAAATGGGCAAAAATGACTTAAAACTGGTAAGAGCTTAGCTAGACAAGGCAGGAAATAGCCAAAAGAGACATAAAATAACTTAGAAGTGAGTAAAAACAGGTTAGAAATGGTCAAAAACAGCTTAAAATGGGTTGGAAATGAGCAAAAATACTTTAGAAAAGGAAAAAGAAAGGATGAAAATTGGTTAGAAATTGACAAAATTGTTTAGAGAAGGAAAAAAATGGCATAAAAGGCATTGAAAGTGGGCAAATATGGTTTAGAAAGAGGAAACAATGGCTTTATGACGGTTAGAGAAGTGCAAAACTGGGGTAGAAATGGACACATGTTTAAAAAGGGTTAGAGAGGTGCAATACTGTGTTAGGAATGGACACAAATGGTTAAAAAGTGTTAGATTTAGGAAAATGGGAAGAAATGGGCAAAAATGACTTAAAACTGGTAAGAGCTTAGCTAGACAAGGCAGGAAATAGCCAAAAGAGACATAAAATAACTTAGAAGTGAGTAAAAACAGGTTAGAAATGGTCAAAAACGGCTTAAAATGGTTTGGAAATGAGCAAAAATAGTTTAGAAAAGGAAAAAGAAATGATGAAAATTGGTTAGAAATTGACAAAATTGTTTAGAGAAGGAAAAAAATGGCATAAAAGTCGTTGAAAGTGGGCAAAAATGGTTTAGAAATAGGAAACAATGACTTTATGAGTGTTAGAGAAGTGCAAAACTGGGGTAGAAATGGACACAAATGTTTAAAAAGGGTTAGAGAGGTGCAATACTGCATTAGAAATGGACACAAATGGTTACAAAGAGTTAGAGAGGTGAATAACAGCGGTAGAAATGGCCAAAGGCTGCTTGAAGGATTAAAAATAGGTTATAAAGGGTTAGAAATGGTCAAAGATGGGTTAAGAAGGGATAGAGAAGCCCAAAAATGGGTTAGATATGGCCAAAATTGGGCCCAGATTTATTAGAGATGTGCAAAAATGAGTTAGAAAAGGAAAACTACGGCTTGAAACGGGTTGCAATTGGGCAGAAAAGGATTAGAAATAGCCAAAACTGGCTTTAAAATTCTTAGAGAAGAGCAAAATTGGGTTAGAAACGGCAAAAACCGACTTAACAATGATGAGAGAAGAGCAAAACTGGAGTAGAAATGGCCAAAAATGGCTTAAATCTGGAAAAAAGCTTTGTTAGACAAGGCTAGAAATAGACAAAAATGATTTAAAATGAGTTAGAAGTGAGTAAAAATAGGTTAGAAATGGTCAAAATTGGCTTAAAATGGGTTGGAAATGAGCAAAAATAGTTTAGAAAAGGAAAAAGAAAGGCTGAAAATTGGTTAGAAATTGACAAAATTGTTTAGAGAAGGAAAAAAATGGCATAAAAGGCATTGAAAGTGGGCAAAAATGGTTTAGAAAGAGGAAACAATGGCTTTATGAGGGTTAGAGAAGTGCAAAACTGGGGTAGAAATGGACACATGTTTAAAAAGGGTTAGAGAGGTGCAATACTGTGTTAGGAATGGACACAAATGGTTAAAAAGTGTTAGATTGGTGGAAAATGGGAAGAAATGGGCAAAAATGACTTAAAACTGGTAAGAGCTTAGCTAGACAAGGCAGGAAATAGCCAAAAGAGACATAAAATAACTTAGAAGTGAGTAAAAACAGGTTAGAAATGGTCAAAAACAGCTTAAAATGGGTTGGAAATGAGCAAAAATACTTTAGAAAAGGAAAAAGAAAGGATGAAAATTGGTTAGAAATTGACAAAATTGTTTAGAGAAGGAAAAAAATGGCATAAAAGGCATTGAAAGTGGGCAAATATGGTTTAGAAATAGGAAACAATGACTTTATGAGGGTTAGAGAAGTGCAAAACTGGGGTAGAAATGGACACAAATGTTTAAAAAGGGTTAGAGAGGTGCAATACTGCATTAGAAATGGACACAAATGGTTACAAAGAGTTAGAGAGGTGAATAACAGCGGTAGAAATGGCCAAAGGCTGCTTGAAGGATTAAAAATAGGTTATAAAGGGTTAGAAATGGTCAAAGATGGGTTAAGAAGGGATAGAGAAGCCCAAAAATGGGTTAGATATGGCCAAAATTAGGCCCAGATTTATTAGAGATGTGCAAAAATGAGTTAGAAAAGGAAAACTACGGCTTGAAACGGGTTGCAATTGGGCAGAAAAGGATTAGAAATAGCCAAAATTGGCTTTAAAATTCTTAGAGAAGAGCAAAATTGGGTTAGAAACGGCAAAAACCGGCTTAACAATGATGAGAGAAGAGCAAAACTGGAGTAGAAATGGCCAAAAATGGCTTAAATCTGGAAAAAAGCTTTGTTAGACAAGGCTAGAAATAGACAAAAATGATTTAAAATGAGTTAGAAGTGAGTAAAAATAGGTTAGAAATGGTCAAAATTGGCTTAAAATGGGAGAGAAAATAGGCAAAAATAGTTTAGAAAAGGAAAAAGAAAGGCTGAAAATTGGTTAGAAATTGACAAAATTGTTTAGAGAAGGAAAAAAAATGGCATAAAAGGCATTGAAAGTGGGCAAAAATGGTTTAGAAAGAGGAAACAATGGCTTTATGAGGGTTAGAGAAGTGCAAAACTGGGGTAGAAATGGACACAAATGTTTAAAAAGGCTTAGAGAGGTGCAATACTGTGTTAGGAATGGACACAAATGGTTAAAAAGTGTTAGATTGGTGGAAAATGGGAAGAAATGGGCAAAAATGACTTAAAACTGGTAAGAGCTTAGCTAGACAAGGCAGGAAATAGCCAAAAGAGACATAAAATAACTTAGAAGTGAGTAAAAACAGGTTAGAAATGGTCAAAAACAGCTTAAAATGGGTTGGAAATGAGCAAAAATACTTTAGAAAAGGAAAAAGAAAGGATGAAAATTGGTTAGAAATTGACAAAATTGTTTAGAGAAGGAAAAAAATGGCATAAAAGGCATTGAAAGTGGGCAAATATGGTTTAGAAAGAGGAAACAATGGCTTTATGAGGGTTAGAGAAGTGCAAAACTGGGGTAGAAATGGACACATGTTTAAAAAGGGTTAGAGAGGTGCAATACTGTGTTAGGAATGGACACAAATGGTTTAAAAGCGTTAGATTTAGGAAAATGGGAAGAAATGGGCAAAAACGACTTAAAACTGGTAAGAGCTTAGCTAGACAAGGCAGGAAATAGCCAAAAGAGACATAAAATAACTTAGAAGTGAGTAAAAACAGGTTAGAAATGGTCAAAAACGGCTTAAAATGGTTTGGAAATGAGCAAAAATAGTTTAGAAAAGGAAAAAGAAATGATGAAAATTGGTTAGAAATTGACAAAATTGTTTAGAGAAGGAAAAAAAATGGCATAAAAGTCGTTGAAAGTGGGAAAAAATGGTTTAGAAATAGGAAACAATGACTTTATGAGGGTTAGAGAAGTGCAAAACTGGGGTAGAAATGGACACAAATGTTTAAAAAGGGTTAGAGAGGTGCAATACTGCATTAGAAATGGACACAAATGGTTACAAAGAGTTAGAGAGGTGAATAACAGAGGTAGAAATGGCCAAATGCTGCTTGAAGGATTAAAAATAGGTTATAAAGGGTTAGAAATGGTCAAAGATGGGTTAAGAAGGGATAGAGAAGCCCAAAAATGGGTTAGATATGGCCAAAATTGGGCCCAGATTTATTAGAGATGTGCAAAAATGAGTTAGAAAAGGAAAACTACGGCTTGAAACGGGTTGCAATTGGGCAGAAAAGGATTAGAATTAGCCAAAATTGGCTTTAAAATTCTTAGAGAAGAGCAAAATTGGGTTAGAAACGGCAAAAACCGACTTAACAATGATGAGAGAAGAGCAAAACTGGAGTAGAAATGGCCAAAAATGGCTTAAATCTGGAAAAAAGCTTTGTTAGACAAGGCTAGAAATAGACAAAAATGACTTAAAATGAGTTCGAAGTGAGTAAAAATAGGTTAGAAATGGTCAAAATCGGCTTAAAATGGGTTGGAAATGAGCAAAAATAGTTTAGAAAAGGAAAAAGAAAGGCTGAAAATTGGTTAGAAATTGACAAAATTGTTTAGAGAAGGAAAAAAATGGCATAAAAGGCATTGAAAGTGGGCAAAAATGGTTTAGAAAGAGGAAACAATGGCTTTATGACGGTTAGAGAAGTGCAAAACTGGGGTAGAAATGGACACATGTTTAAAAAGGGTTAGAGAGGTGCAATACTGTGTTAGGAATGGACACAAATGGTTAAAAAGTGTTAGATTGGTGGAAAATGGGAAGAAATGGGCAAAAATGACTTAAAACTGGTAAGAGCTTAGCTAGACAAGGCAGGAAATAGCCAAAAGAGACATAAAATAACTTAGAAGTGAGTAAAAACAGGTTAGAAATGGTCAAAAACAGCTTAAAATGGGTTGGAAATGAGCAAAAATACTTTAGAAAAGGAAAAAGAAAGGATGAAAATTGGTTAGAAATTGACAAAATTGTTTAGAGAAGGAAAAAAAATGGCATAAAAGGCATTGAAAGTGGGCAAATATGGTTTAGAAATAGGAAACAATGACTTTATGAGGGTTAGAGAAGTGCAAAACTGGGGTAGAAATGGACACAAATGTTTAAAAAGGGTTAGAGAGGTGCAATACTGCATTAGAAATGGACACAAATGGTTACAAAGAGTTAGAGAGGTGAATAACAGCGGTAGAAATGGCCAAAGGCTGCTTGAAGGATTAAAAATAGGTTATAAAGGGTTAGAAATGGTCAAAGATGGGTTAAGAAGGGATAGAGAAGCCCAAAAATGGGTTAGATATGGCCGAAATTAGGCCCAGATTTATTAGAGATGTGCAAAAATGAGTTAGAAAAGGAAAACTACGGCTTGAAACGGGTTGCAATTGGGCAGAAAAGGATTAGAAATAGCCAAAATTGGCTTTAAAATTCTTAGAGAAGAGCAAAATTGGGTTAGAAACGGCCAAAACCGGCTTAACAATGATGAGAGAAGAGCAAAACTGGAGTAGAAATGGCCAAAAATGGCTTAAATCTGGAAAAAAGCTTTGTTAGACAAGGCTAGAAATAGACAAAAATGATTTAAAATGAGTTAGAAGTGAGTAAAAATAGGTTAGAAATGGTCAAAATTGGCTTAAAATGGGAGAGAAAATAGGCAAAAATAGTTTAGAAAAGGAAAAAGAAAGGCTGAAAATTGGTTAGAAATTGACAAAATTGTTTAGAGAAGGAAAAAAAATGGCATAAAAGGCATTGAAAGTGGGCAAATATGGTTTAGAAAGAGGAAACAATGGCTTTATGAGGGTTAGAGAAGTGCAAAACTGGGGTAGAAATGGACACAAATGTTTAAAAAGGCTTAGAGAGGTGCAATACTGTGTTAGGAATGGACACAAATGGTTAAAAAGTGTTAGATTGGTGGAAAATGGGAAGAAATGGGCAAAAATGACTTAAAACTGGTAAGAGCTTAGCTAGACAAGGCAGGAAATAGCCAAAAGAGACATAAAATAACTTAGAAGTGAGTAAAAACAGGTTAGAAATGGTCAAAAACAGCTTAAAATGGGTTGGAAATGAGCAAAAATACTTTAGAAAAGGAAAAAGAAAGGCTGAAAATTGGTTAGAAATTGACAAAATTGTTTAGAGAAGGAAAAAAATGGCATAAAAGGCATTGAAAGTGGGCAAATATGGTTTAGAAAGAGGAAACAATGGCTTTATGAGGGTTAGAGAAGTGCAAAACTGGGGTAGAAATGGACACATGTTTAAAAAGGGTTAGAGAGGTGCAATACTGTGTTAGGAATGGACACAAATGGTTAAAAAGTGTTAGATTTAGGAAAATGGGAAGAAATGGGCAAAAATGACTTAAAACTGGTAAGAGCTTAGCTAGACAAGGCAGGAAATAGCCAAAAGAGACATAAAATAACTTAGAAGTGAGTAAAAACAGGTTAGAAATGGTCAAAAACGGCTTAAAATGGTTTGGAAATGAGCAAAAATAGTTTAGAAAAGGAAAAAGAAATGATGAAAATTGGTTAGAAATTGACAAAATTGTTTAGAGAAGGAAAAAAATGGCATAAAAGTCGTTGAAAGTGGGCAAAAATGGTTTAGAAATAGGAAACAATGACTTTATGAGGGTTAGAGAAGTGCAAAACTGGGGTAGAAATGGACACAAATGTTTAAAAAGGGTTAGAGAGGTGCAATACTGCATTAGAAATGGACACAAATGGTTACAAAGAGTTAGAGAGGTGAATAACAGAGGTAGAAATGGCCAAATGCTGCTTGAAGGATTAAAAATAGGTTATAAAGGGTTAGAAATGGTCAAAGATGGGTTAAGAAGGGATAGAGAAGCCCAAAAATGGGTTAGATATGGCCAAAATTGGGCCCAGATTTATTAGAGATGTGCAAAAATGAGTTAGAAAAGGAAAACTACGGCTTGAAACGGGTTGCAATTGGGCAGAAAAGGATTAGAAATAGCCAAAATTGGCTTTAAAATTCTTAGAGAAGAGCAAAATTGGGTTAGAAACGGCAAAAACCGACTTAACAATGATGAGAGAAGAGCAAAACTGGAGTAGAAATGGCCAAAAACGGCTTAAATCTGGAAAAAAGCTTTGTTAGACAAGGCTAGAAATAGACAAAAATGATTTAAAATGAGTTAGAAGTGAGTAAAAATAGGTTAGAAATGGTCAAAATTGGCTTAAAATGGGTTGGAAATGAGCAAAAATAGTTTAGAAAAGGAAAAAGAAAGGCTGAAAATTGGTTAGAAATTGACAAAATTGTTTAGAGAAGGAAAAAAATGGCATAAAAGGCATTGAAAGTGGGCAAAAATGGTTTAGAAAGAGGAAACAATGGCTTTATGACGGTTAGAGAAGTGCAAAACTGGGGTAGAAATGGACACATGTTTAAAAAGGGTTAGAGAGGTGCAATACTGTGTTAGGAATGGACACAAATGGTTAAAAAGTGTTAGATTGGTGGAAAATGGGAAGAAATGGGCAAAAATGACTTAAAACTGGTAAGAGCTTAGCTAGACAAGGCAGGAAATAGCCAAAAGAGACATAAAATAACTTAGAAGTGAGTAAAAACAGGTTAGAAATGCTCAAAAATGGCTTAAAATGGGTTGGAAATGAGCAAAAATACTTTAGAAAAGGAAAAAGAAAGGATGAAAATTGGTTAGAAATTGACAAAATTGTTTAGAGAAGGAAAAAAAATGGCATAAAAGGCATTGAAAGTGGGCAAATATGGTTTAGAAATAGGAAACAATGACTTTATGAGGGTTAGAGAAGTGCAAAACTGGGGTAGAAATGGACACAAATGTTTAAAAAGGGTTAGAGAGGTGCAATACTGCATTAGAAATGGACACAAATGGTTACAAAGAGTTAGAGAGGTGAATAACAGCGGTAGAAATGGCCAAAGGCTGCTTGAAGGATTAAAAATAGGTTATAAAGGGTTAGAAATGGTCAAAGATGGGTTAAGAAGGGATAGAGAAGCCCAAAAATGGGTTAGATATGGCCGAAATTAGGCCCAGATTTATTAGAGATGTGCAAAAATGAGTTAGAAAAGGAAAACTACGGCTTGAAACGGGTTGCAATTGGGCAGAAAAGGATTAGAAATAGCCAAAATTGGCTTTAAAATTCTTAGAGAAGAGCAAAATTGGGTTAGAAACGGCCAAAACCGGCTTAACAATGATGAGAGAAGAGCAAAACTGGAGTAGAAATGGCCAAAAATGGCTTAAATCTGGAAAAAAGCTTTGTTAGACAAGGCTAGAAATAGACAAAAATGATTTAAAATGAGTTAGAAGTGAGTAAAAATAGGTTAGAAATGGTCAAAATTGGCTTAAAATGGGTTGGAAATGAGCAAAAATAGTTTAGAAAAGGAAAAAGAAAGGCTGAAAATTGGTTAGAAATTGACAAAATTGTTTAGAGAAGGAAAAAAATGGCATAAAAGGCATTGAAAGTGGGCAAAAATGGTTTAGAAAGAGGAAACAATGGCTTTATGAGGGTTAGAGAAGTGCAAAACTGGGGTAGAAATGGACACAAATGTTTAAAAAGGCTTAGAGAGGTGCAATACTGTGTTAGGAATGGACACAAATGGTTAAAAAGTGTTAGATTGGTGGAAAATGGGAAGAAATGGGCAAAAATGACTTAAAACTGGTAAGAGCTTAGCTAGACAAGGCAGGAAATAGCCAAAAGAGACATAAAATAACTTAGAAGTGAGTAAAAACAGGTTAGAAATGGTCAAAAACGGCTTAAAATGGGTTGGAAATGAGCAAAAATACTTTAGAAAAGGAAAAAGAAAGGATGAAAATTGGTTAGAAATTGACAAAATTGTTTAGAGAAGGAAAAAAATGGCATAAAAGGCATTGAAAGTGGGCAAATATGGTTTAGAAAGAGGAAACAATGGCTTTATGAGGGTTAGAGAAGTGCAAAACTGGGGTAGAAATGGACACATGTTTAAAAAGGGTTAGAGAGGTGCAATACTGTGTTAGGAATGGACACAAATGGTTAAAAAGTGTTAGATTTAGGAAAATGGGAATAAATGGGCAAAAATGACTTAAAACTGGTAAGAGCTTAGCTAGACAAGGCAGGAAATAGCCAAAAGAGACATAAAATAACTTAGAAGTGAGTAAAAACAGGTTAGAAATGGTCAAAAACGGCTTAAAATGGTTTGGAAATGAGCAAAAATAGTTTAGAAAAGGAAAAAGAAAGGATGAAAATTGGTTAGAAATTGACAAAATTGTTTAGAGAAGGAAAAAAATGGCATAAAAGTCGTTGAAAGTGGGCAAAAATGGTTTAGAAATAGGAAACAATGACTTTATGAGTGTTAGAGAAGTGCAAAACTGGGGTAGAAATGGACACAAATGTTTAAAAAGGGTTAGAGAGGTGCAATACTGCATTAGAAATGGACACAAATGGTTACAAAGAGTTAGAGAGGTGAATAACAGCGGTAGAAATGGCCAAAGGCTGCTTGAAGGATTAAAAATAGGTTATAAAGGGTTAGAAATGGTCAAAGATGGGTTAAGAAGGGATAGAGAAGCCCAAAAATGGGTTAGATATGGCCAAAATTGGGCCCAGATTTATTAGAGATGTGCAAAAATGAGTTAGAAAAGGAAAACTACGGCTTGAAACGGGTTGCAATTGGGCAGAAAAGGATTAGAAATAGCCAAAATTGGCTTTAAAATTCTTAGAGAAGAGCAAAATTGGGTTAGAAACGGCAAAAACCGACTTAACAATGATGAGAGAAGAGCAAAACTGGAGTAGAAATGGCCAAAAACGGCTTAAATCTGGAAAAAAGCTTTGTTAGACAAGGCTAGAAATAGAAAAAAATGACTTAAAATGAGTTCGAAGTGAGTAAAAATAGGTTAGAAATGGTCAAAATTGGCTTAAAATGGGAGGGAAAATAGGCAAAAATAGTTTAGAAAAGGAAAAAGAAAGGCTGAAAATTGGTTAGAAATTGACAAAATTGTTTAGAGAAGGAAAAAAAATGGCATAAAAGGCATTGAAAGTGGGCAAAAATGGTTTAGAAAGAGGAAACAATGGCTTTATGACGGTTAGAGAAGTGCAAAACTGGGGTAGAAATGGACACAAATGTTTAAAAAGGCTTAGAGAGGTGCAATACTGTGTTAGGAATGGACACAAATGGTTAAAAATTGTTAGATTGGTGGAAAATGGGAAGAAATGGGCAAAAATGACTTAAAACTGGTAAGAGCTTAGCTAGACAAGGCAGGAAATAGCCAAAAGAGACATAAAATAACTTAGAAGTGAGTAAAAACAGGTTAGAAATGGTCAAAAACGGCTTAAAATGGGTTGGAAATGAGCAAAAATAGTTTAGAAAAGGAAAAAGAAAGGCTGAAAATTGGTTAGAAATTGACAAAATTGTTCAGAGAAGGAAAAAAATGGCATAAAAGGCATTGAAAGTGGGCAAAAATGGTTTAGAAAGAGGAAACAATGGCTTTATGAGGGTTAGAGAAGTGCAAAACTGGGGTAGAAATAGACACATGTTTAAAAAGGGTTAGAGAGGTGCAATACTGTGTTAGGAATGGACACAAATGGTTTAAAAGCGTTAGATTTAGGAAAATGGGAAGAAATGGGCAAAAACGACTTAAAACTGGTAAGAGCTTAGCTAGACAAGGCAGGAAATAGCCAAAAGAGACATAAAATAACTTAGAAGTGAGTAAAAACAGGTTAGAAATGGTCAAAAACGGCTTAAAATGGGTTGGAAATGAGCAAAAATAGTTTAGAAAAGGAAAAAGAAAGGCTGAAAATTGGTTAGAAATTGACAAAATTGTTCAGAGAAGGAAAAAAATGGCATAAAAGGCGTTGAAAGTGGGCAAAAATGGTTTAGAAAGAGGAAACAATGGCTTTATGAGGGTTAGAGAAGTGCAAAACTGGGGTAGAAATGGACACAAATGTTTAAAAAGGGTTAGAGAGGTGCAATACTGCATTAGAAATGGACACAAATGGTTACAAAGAGTTAGAGAGGTGAATAACAGCGGTAGAAATGGCCAAAGGCTGCTTGAAGGATTAAAAATAGGTTATAAAGGGTTAGAAATGGTCAAAGATGGGTTAAGAAGGGATAGAGAAGCCCAAAAATGGGTTAGATATGGCCGAAATTGGGCCCAGATTTATTAGAGATGTGCAAAAATGAGTTAGAAAAGGAAAACTACGGCTTGAAACGGGTTGCAATTGGGCAGAAAAGGATTAGAAATAGCCAAAACTGGCTTTAAAATTCTTAGAGAAGAGCAAAATTGGGTTAGAAACGGCCAAAACCGGCTTAACAATGATGAGAGAAGAGCAAAACTGGAGTAGAAATGGCCAAAAATGGCTTAAATCTGGAAAAAAGCTTTGTTAGACAAGGCTAGAAATAGACAAAAATGATTTAAAATGAGTTAGAAGTGAGTAAAAATAGGTTAGAAATGGTCAAAATTGGCTTAAAATGGGAGAGAAAATAGGCAAAAATAGTTTAGAAAAGGAAAAAGAAAGGCTGAAAATTGGTTAGAAATTGACAAAATTGTTTAGAGAAGGAAAAAAATGGCATAAAAGGCATTGAAAGTGGGCAAAAATGGTTTAGAAAGAGGAAACAATGGCTTTATGACGGTTAGAGAAGTGCAAAACTGGGGTAGAAATGGACACATGTTTAAAAAGGGTTAGAGAGGTGCAATACTGTGTTAGGAATGGACACAAATGGTTACAAAGAGTTAGAGAGGTGGAAAATGGGAAGAAATGGGCAAAAATGACTTAAAACTGGTAAGAGCTTAGCTAGACAAGGCAGGAAATAGCCAAAAGAGACATAAAATAACTTAGAAGTGAGTAAAAACAGGTTAGAAATGGTCAAAAACGGCTTAAAATGGGTTGGAAATGAGCAAAAATAGTTTAGAAAAGGAAAAAGAAAGGCTGAAAATTGGTTAGAAATTGACAAAATTGTTTAGAGAAGGAAAAAAATGGCATAAAAGGCATTGAAAGTGGGCAAAAATGGTTTAGAAAGAGGAAACAATGGCTTTATGAGGGTTAGAGAAGTGCAAAACTGGGGTAGAAATAGACACATGTTTAAAAAGGGTTAGAGAGGTGCAATACTGTGTTAGGAATGGACACAAATGGTTTAAAAGCGTTAGATTTAGGAAAATGGGAAGAAATGGGCAAAAACGACTTAAAACTGGTAAGAGCTTAGCTAGACAAGGCAGGAAATAGCCAAAAGAGACATAAAATAACTTAGAAGTGAGTAAAAACAGGTTAGAAATGGTCAAAAACGGCTTAAAATGGGTTGGAAATGAGCAAAAATAGTTTAGAAAAGGAAAAAGAAAGGATGAAAATTGGTTAGAAATTGACAAAATTGTTCAGAGAAGGAAAAAAATGGCATAAAAGGCGTTGAAAGTGGGCAAAAATGGTTTAGAAAGAGGAAACAATGGCTTTATGAGGGTTAGAGAAGTGCAAAACTGGGGTAGAAATGGACACAAATGTTTAAAAAGGGTTAGAGAGGTGCAATACTGCATTAGAAATGGACACAAATGGTTACAAAGAGTTAGAGAGGTGAATAACAGCGGTAGAAATGGCCAAAGGCTGCTTGAAGGATTAAAAATAGGTTATAAAGGGTTAGAAATGGTCAAAGATGGGTTAAGAAGGGATAGAGAAGCCCAAAAATGGGTTAGATATGGCCGAAATTGGGCCCAGATTTATTAGAGATGTGCAAAAATGAGTTAGAAAAGGAAAACTACGGCTTGAAACGGGTTGCAATTGGGCAGAAAAGGATTAGAAATAGCCAAAACTGGCTTTAAAATTCTTAGAGAAGAGCAAAATTGGGTTAGAAACGGCCAAAACCGGCTTAACAATGATGAGAGAAGAGCAAAACTGGAGTAGAAATGGCCAAAAATGGCTTAAATCTGGAAAAAAGCTTTGTTAGACAAGGCTAGAAATAGACAAAAATGATTTAAAATGAGTTAGAAGTGAGTAAAAATAGGTTAGAAATGGTCAAAATTGGCTTAAAATGGGAGAGAAAATAGGCAAAAATAGTTTAGAAAAGGAAAAAGAAAGGCTGAAAATTGGTTAGAAATTGACAAAATTGTTTAGAGAAGGAAAAAAATGGCATAAAAGGCATTGAAAGTGGGCAAAAATGGTTTAGAAAGAGGAAACAATGGCTTTATGACGGTTAGAGAAGTGCAAAACTGGGGTAGAAATGGACACATGTTTAAAAAGGGTTAGAGAGGTGCAATACTGTGTTAGGAATGGACACAAATGGTTAAAAAGTGTTAGATTGGTGGAAAATGGGAAGAAATGGGCAAAAATGACTTAAAACTGGTAAGAGCTTAGCTAGACAAGGCAGGAAATAGCCAAAAGAGACATAAAATAACTTAGAAGTGAGTAAAAACAGGTTAGAAATGGTCAAAAACAGCTTAAAATGGGTTGGAAATGAGCAAAAATAGTTTAGAAAAGGAAAAAGAAAGGCTGAAAATTGGTTAGAAATTGACAAAATTGTTTAGAGAAGGAAAAAAATGGCATAAAAGGCGTTGAAAGTGGGCAAAAATGGTTTAGAAAGAGGAAACAATGACTTTATGAGGGTTAGAGAAGTGCAAAACTGGGGTAGAAATGGACACATGTTTAAAAAGGGTTAGTGCCGCGGCCAGGTGGAGGGGAGAAAACACCGATACGATGTAGGTTCACAAAATGCTCCGTTTATTGATTACAAGGCTGCTCTTAATATACTGTCTTACACGCGATCACGCATTACTTGATTGGCTGCTTCACTTTGCCCACGAGGGGTACACGCTCCACTTTACCTCTCCTGATTGGTTTCACACCTTCGCTTCAGCTTAGCGTTACATCATGCTTCTGGCATCTTGTTATTGCGTTCCTGTTTTGCTGATCTTGACACTTCTTCTTTTAACCTGGGGTCATAAGTTCACTTTCTCACAGCTTGCTGTAAGCCTGTTCAAGCGCCCATGCTCGACCCCCAACATCTCCCCCTCTTTTTTCAAATAAGTCGTTCGTCATCTGCTGCATGCATTGCATAATACATTGTAACAAACAAGGTCCAAAAAACAAAATTAACAACATAATCATTATTGGTCCGCTAAACATCATGATTAAACTCCTTAACCAATTACTTATTCCTAACGATTTTAACCAAGAGTCTATAGGATTTGTTTCTACAGTAAGTTTTTTCATTGTGAATACATTCAGAATGATCAGAAAGATTCATACAACACATGCCCAGAAGCATTCTAATGCAAAGGGGATGTGAAGCAGCTGCAGAAGTAAACTGTACAGTGTTAACAGTCAAGGAGTTACACTCCCCCTTTTTTTTTTTTTTGATCAGACAAAAAGCCATTTATTGCAAAGCTTTAACTCCTTATATACTATTGCTTACACACACCTACAGCAATTTGGCATATCATGATTGGATACTTGTCTTGAAGACCCTTAGTGACTAACATATAATTGATTAAGCACAGGTGTGAGAACTTGACCTCGAACGCTTGCCAACAGTCCACAGTTCTCATAACTCAGTGAATTACAGCTTCTTCTTATCTTGCTTGCTTAGGCTTCCTCGGGCCTCTCACGGCCTTGCTGTATCCCTCGGAGTTATTCAGAGCTCATGTACCAAATATTCATTTTCCTGTGAGAACACTGTCTCCACATCTCCCCCTTTTTAGTTTTACTAAAAGTTTTTTACAATTTCCTATGTCTGCTCTATCACTGCTGGACTTGTGTAACATTACAACCCACTACTCTAGGTAGCATTATTTCAGTAAGATTAGTCTGATTTGAAGTCACTTGATGTCACCTTTATAACATGTGGCATACCAGTGAATCCTACACACCATATAACAAGTTGGAATAATGGGGATTTAACAGATGTGCTCAGTATACTTGTCCATTACCCATGGTCGCACATAATAGAACAGATATTACAAAGATTTTACAAAGATTTCTGCCATTGCTGTTTCTTTATGTGGTTGAATTCTGCGGCTTTGTACATTTCGCTGACAGCCAGTATGGTCCTGTTGATAGCTGTACACAGCTGGGCCTACCCTTTTTCTCCTGTATGGCTCTCTGATAACAGCGGAGGCCATCCCTCACATCAAGGTCTGGCATGGCATGTGTCTCCACTGCTCCATGCCTGCTGGGTTGCAGCCAGCAGCGAAGCTAAAGGTTCTTCTTGGTGGCAAACACAGAGGCCAACCCAGTCTTGCCCTTGACTGTGGTAGCAGGCATTTGGTCAATCTCAGTCCTTGCACCTTGTTGTCAATGCAGAATTTCACCTGCTTCACCCAGTAACAAGTCACTACTACAGCAAAGCACACACAGATTTACATTAGCAGAGTAACTATTACAGAGTGCATCAGCATGTTGAAGATGCTAATGACAGTGAGTGACTAACCAAAGCAATTTCTTACAGTGGAGTTCTCCCACCCTCTTAATTTGTTCCATTACTTGCTTTATAACACTATCATAATCTTAGAATCTTTCTAGCTTTTACCTTAGCATTTTCTGGCAGCTGCTGCAAATTTGCATGCTCTAACATCTCTTTTACAAGTGACAAATCCATACAATACAAGGTATTGTTTCTTGTTAGCAACTGGCTAGTAAATACAGGTGGTTTTATATGCAAAATCACAACCTCTAATAATAGCTACTTTACAAGCACGCATATTCAAGCTGTTGATTTTCAGTTGCCCTCAAGTGAGGTTTTTTTTTGGTTGGTTTTTTTTGTTTTTGGATTACACATGCATATTGTCTGGAAAACAAGCTTTAAGCAATATACATCAAAACTACAGTCATTAATAACAGCTAGAATGTGTTATCATTACCCTTTTTTTATTTTTCTATTTTTTTCTATTTTTTTTCTATTTTTGTTTCTATTTTTTTTCTATATTTTTTATTTTTTCTATTTTTTCTTTTTTTCTATCTTTTTTTTTGTATTGTTTTGTTTTTTGTGTTTTTTTTTTGTTTTTTTGTTTTTTTGTTTTTTTAAAGTCGCTCACCCTGCTTTGCACAGCTAAAACCACCGGCCTATCGGCAACTGCACTTTTGCATTAACCTTTTCTTGCCCGAAAGGTTAAACTGCTACCTGTTAAAACTTTTACATGAACCTGACAACAAAAAATATACAGAACACTGTCTGCGCTCATTACAAACACACACAGACACACACATATATGCACATGGGATCCCACATACACACTCCACACAACTACAATATTTGAAACACAAATTCCAGACAATCATTTCTCCCACTGCACAGTCCCACATACAGGACGTGGCACAAGGACCCTGTAAAGACTATCAGGAAACCAGCTCCGAGAAGCATCATCACAGTGTGGGGTGGCAGGCTCAACCTTAGCGGGCGTCCCCGCAGAGGCTCTGCCTCCCTCACATCACATGAGGCTTGGGCTTTTTTTTACTGACCAAAATGCACACTCATTCCGACACAGGTGGCCAGCCTATGTTGGAAGAAGTTGCCAGCAATACCTCTAAAGGTTTCCAAGGGTCGATAGAAACATGGACATACTTATATTTACCAACTTCTAGTACATGAGTATCACAGAGAGACTGTATCAAAGGAGTTGTATACGGGGTCCCAACTCCATGGTCTGGCACATTCTGCCCGATACCCCTGATAAGAGCATACAAGAGACCTTCCCATCTCAGGTGGGAAGCACACACACCACGGGAAACCGTGCAATACATCCACATCCCCCACCCATCTCACTTCTCCCTTTACAGCTACCCATTTATTATGAGGATATGGGGGATATAAATCAGGCTTCTTTTCCAGATGAATAGGCTCCAGGTCAAGAGCACCATCCAGGTCAGCATCGGCATTATCAGGCGTCTCAGGAGCAGCAACAGCAAACTGATGAACGTGCACAGGCTCCTTCTCAGGGTCAATAGGGCTCAGGTCGAAAGGATCATCTTCATCCTCATCTTCAGTCTTCACAGCCATGGCAGCAACCAGCGGAGGTTTGGGGGGGAGGGGGGGCACGCTGGTCTCCATGATCTCATTTTTTGACTTTAACGTCTCTAAAACAGTTCTCCAACTGACTAACAAACTTTTCACAGCATCATTGCCTTTCGTGGCTGCATTCCACAGCTTAACTCCTGCCCCATTCCACAAGGATATCTCAAATCCAGTAGACTCATAAATCTCTGGGTAACATGTCTTCGACCATTTCAACATTAACTTTAGGTCTGTCTCTTTAAGGGTTGCTCCCTTCACCTTAGGAAGGACTGAAAACATCCATAAATCAGGGGCTTCTTCCTTAGTAATTTTCTCCCAAGTCTCGAGATTAAAAGCTTCACCGACTCCCACAGTTCTTCCCCTATCTTACGCCATTGATCTTTGGAGAATAACTGTCCCGTATTTTCTAACAACCCCCTTCGTCGGCACCAAAATAAAAAGTCCACAAGTTCCTGTCGGGGTATCGAGTACCCTGTTTTCTTCGCTACGCATAGCAATCCTTCTATCGTAGCCTTTTCTATCGCTGATACAGCGAAACCCATCCCGAACCAGACCGCAGTCTGCCTGACTCACCGGTCAGCCGTGGCCACGTAATTTGAGCTCCTTTCCTGCCTCTCTCGGACAGCCTGCCTCTCTCGGGCAGCCGGGATCTCCACCTTCTCTCGTCCGCGGTCTCTCTCTCTCCTGGTATCACGTCGGGGTCACCAGAATGCCGCGGCCAGGTGGAGGGGAGAAAACACCGATACGATGTAGGTTCACAAAATGCTCCGTTTATTGATTACAAGGCTGCTCTTAATATACTGTCTTACACGCGATCACGCATTACTTGATTGGCTGCTTCACTTTGCCCACGAGGGGTACACGCTCCACTTTACCTCTCCTGATTGGTTTCACACCTTCGCTTCAGCTTAGCGTTACATCATGCTTCTGGCATCTTGTTATTGCGTTCCTGTTTTGCAGATCTTGACACTTCTTCTTTTAACCTGGGGTCATAAGTTCACTTTCTCACAGCTTGCTGTAAGCCTGTTCAAGCGCCCATGCTCGACCCCCAACAGGTTAGAGAGGTGCAATACTGTGTTAGGAATGGACACAAATGGTTTAAAAGCGTTAGATTTAGGAAAATGGGAAGAAATGGGCAAAAACGACTTAAAACTGGTAAGAGCTTAGCTAGACAAGGCAGGAAATAGCCAAAAGAGACATAAAATAACTTAGAAGTGAGTAAAAACAGGTTAGAAATGGTCAAAAACGGCTTAAAATGGGTTGGAAATGAGCAAAAATAGTTTAGAAAAGGAAAAAGAAAGGCTGAAAATTGGTTAGAAATTGACAAAATTGTTTAGAGAAGGAAAAAAATGGCATAAAAGGCGTTGAAAGTGGGCAAAAATGGTTTAGAAAGAGGAAACAATGACTTTATGAGGGTTAGAGAAGTGCAAAACTGGGGTAGAAATGGACACAAATGTTTAAAAAGGGTTAGAGAGGTGGAATACTGCATTAGAAATGGACACAAATGGTTACAAAGAGTTAGAGAGGTGAATAACAGCGGTAGAAATGGCCAAAGGCTGCTTGAAGGATTAAAAATAGGTTATAAAGGGTTAGAAATGGTCAAAGATGGGTTAAGAAGGGATAGAGAAGCCCAAAAATGGGTTAGATATGGCCAAAATTAGGCCCAGATTTATTAGAGATGTGCAAAAATGAGTTAGAAAAGGAAAACTACGGCTTGAAACGGGTTGCAATTGGGCAGAAAAGGATTAGAATTAGCCAAAATTGGCTTTAAAATTCTTAGAGAAGAGCAAAATTGGGTTAGAAACGGCCAAAACCGGCTTAACAATGATGAGAGAAGAGCAAAACTGGAGTAGAAATGGCCAAAAATGGCTTAAATCTGGAAAAAAGCTTTGTTAGACAAGGCTAGAAATAGACAAAAATGACTTAAAATGAGTTCGAAGTGAGTAAAAATAGGTTAGAAATGGTCAAAATTGGCTTAAAATGGGAGAGAAAATAGGCAAAAATAGTTTAGAAAAGGAAAAAGAAAGGCTGAAAATTGGTTAGAAATTGACAAAATTGCTTAGAGAAGGAAAAAAAATGGCATAAAAGGCATTGAAAGTGGGCAAAAATGGTTTAGAAAGAGGAAACAATGGCTTTATGAGGGTTAGAGAAGTGCAAAACTGGGGTAGAAATGGACACAAATGTTTAAAAAGGGTTAGAGAGGTGCAATACTGCATTAGAAATGGACACAAATGGTTACAAAGAGTTAGAGAGGTGAATAACAGCGGTAGAAATGGCCAAAGGCTGCTTGAAGGATTAAAAATAGGTTATAAAGGGTTAGAAATGGTCAAAGATGGGTTAAGAAGGGATAGAGAAGCCCAAAAATGGGTTAGATATGGCCGAAATTGGGCCCAGATTTATTAGAGATGTGCAAAAATGAGTTAGAAAAGGAAAACTACGGCTTGAAACGGGTTGCAATTGGGCAGAAAAGGATTAGAAATAGCCAAAACTGGCTTTAAAATTCTTAGAGAAGAGCAAAATTGGGTTAGAAACGGCCAAAACCGGCTTAACAATGATGAGAGAAGAGCAAAACTGGAGTAGAAATGGCCAAAAATGGCTTAAATCTGGAAAAAAGCTTTGTTAGACAAGGCTAGAAATAGACAAAAATGATTTAAAATGAGTTAGAAGTGAGTAAAAATAGGTTAGAAATGGTCAAAATTGGCTTAAAATGGGAGAGAAAATAGGCAAAAATAGTTTAGAAAAGGAAAAAGAAAGGCTGAAAATTGGTTAGAAATTGACAAAATTGTTTAGAGAAGGAAAAAAATGGCATAAAAGGCATTGAAAGTGGGCAAAAATGGTTTAGAAAGAGGAAACAATGGTTTTATGAGGGTTAGAGAAGTGCAAAACTGGGGTAGAAATGGACACATGTTTAAAAAGGGTTAGAGAGGTGCAATACTGTGTTAGGAATGGACACAAATGGTTAAAAAGTGTTAGATTTAGGAAAATGGGAAGAAATGGGCAAAAATGACTTAAAACTGGTAAGAGCTTAGCTAGACAAGGCAGGAAATAGCCAAAAGAGACATAAAATAACTTAGAAGTGAGTAAAAACAGGTTAGAAATGGTCAAAAACGGCTTAAAATGGTTTGGAAATGAGCAAAAATAGTTTAGAAAAGGAAAAAGAAATGATGAAAATTGGTTAGAAATTGACAAAATTGTTTAGAGAAGGAAAAAAAATGGCATAAAAGTCGTTGAAAGTGGGCAAAAATGGTTTAGAAATAGGAAACAATGACTTTATGAGTGTTAGAGAAGTGCAAAACTGGGGTAGAAATGGACACAAATGTTTAAAAAGGGTTAGAGAGGTGCAATACTGCATTAGAAATGGACACAAATGGTTACAAAGAGTTAGAGGGGTGAATAACAGCGGTAGAAATGGCCAAAGGCTGCTTGAAGGATTAAAAATAGGTTATAAAGGGTTAGAAATGGTCAAAGATGGGTTAAGAAGGGATAGAGAAGCCCAAAAATGGGTTAGATATGGCCAAAATTGGGCCCAGATTTATTAGAGATGTGCAAAAATGAGTTAGAAAAGGAAAACTACGGCTTGAAACGGGTTGCAATTGGGCAGAAAAGGATTAGAAATAGCCAAAATTGGCTTTAAAATTCTTAGAGAAGAGCAAAATTGGGTTAGAAACGGCAAAAACCGACTTAACAATGATGAGAGAAGAGCAAAACTGGAGTAGAAATGGCCAAAAACGGCTTAAATCTGGAAAAAAGCTTTGTTAGACAAGGCTAGAAATAGACAAAAATGACTTAAAATGAGTTCGAAGTGAGTAAAAATAGGTTAGAAATGGTCAAAATTGGCTTAAAATGGGAGGGAAAATAGGCAAAAATAGTTTAGAAAAGGAAAAAGAAAGGCTGAAAATTGGTTAGAAATTGACAAAATTGTTTAGAGAAGGAAAAAAATGGCATAAAAGGCATTGAAAGTGGGCAAAAATGGTTTAGAAAGAGGAAACAATGGCTTTATGACGGTTAGAGAAGTGCAAAACTGGGGTAGAAATGGACACAAATGTTTAAAAAGGCTTAGAGAGGTGCAATACTGTGTTAGGAATGGACACAAATGGTTAAAAAGTGTTAGATTGGTGGAAAATGGGAAGAAATGGGCAAAAATGACTTAAAACTGGTAAGAGCTTAGCTAGACAAGGCAGGAAATAGCCAAAAGAGACATAAAATAACTTAGAAGTGAGTAAAAACAGGTTAGAAATGCTCAAAAACGGCTTAAAATGGGTTGGAAATGAGCAAAAATAGTTTAGAAAAGGAAAAAGAAAGGCTGAAAATTGGTTAGAAATTGACAAAATTGTTTAGAGAAGGAAAAAAATGGCATAAAAGGCATTGAAAGTGGGCAAAAATGGTTTAGAAAGAGAAAACAATGACTTTATGAGGGTTAGAGAAGTGCAAAACTGGGGTAGAAATGGACACAAATGTTTAAAAAGGGTTAGAGAGGTGCAATACTGTGTTAGGAATGGACACAAATGGTTTAAAAGCGTTAGATTTAGGAAAATGGGAAGAAATGGGCAAAAACGACTTAAAACTGGTAAGAGCTTAGCTAGACAAGGCAGGAAATAGCCAAAAGAGACATAAAATAACTTAGAAGTGAGTAAAAACAGGTTAGAAATGGTCAAAAACGGCTTAAAATGGGTTGGAAATGAGCAAAAATAGTTTAGAAAAGGAAAAAGAAAGGCTGAAAATTGGTTAGAAATTGACAAAATTGTTCAGAGAAGGAAAAAAAATGGCATAAAAGGCGTTGAAAGTGGGCAAAAATGGTTTAGAAAGAGGAAACAATGACTTTATGAGGGTTAGAGAAGTGCAAAACTGGGGTAGAAATGGACACAAATGTTTAAAAAGGGTTAGAGAGGTGGAATACTGCATTAGAAATGGACACAAATGGTTACAAAGAGTTAGAGAGGTGAATAACAGCGGTAGAAATGGCCAAAGGCTGCTTGAAGGATTAAAAATAGGTTATAAAGGGTTAGAAATGGTCAAAGATGGGTTAAGAAGGGATAGAGAAGCCCAAAAATGGGTTAGATATGGCCAAAATTGGGCCCAGATTTATTAGAGATGTGCAAAAATGAGTTAGAAAAGGAAAACTACGGCTTGAAACGGGTTGCAATTGGGCAGAAAAGGATTAGAATTAGCCAAAATTGGCTTTAAAATTCTTAGAGAAGAGCAAAATTGGGTTAGAAACGGCCAAAACCGGCTTAACAATGATGAGAGAAGAGCAAAACTGGAGTAGAAATGGCCAAAAATGGCTTAAATCTGGAAAAAAGCTTTGTTAGACAAGGCTAGAAATAGACAAAAATGACTTAAAATGAGTTAGAAGTGAGTAAAAATAGGTTAGAAATGGTCAAAATTGGCTTAAAATGGGAGAGAAAATAGGCAAAAATAGTTTAGAAAAGGAAAAAGAAAGGCTGAAAATTGGTTAGAAATTGACAAAATTGCTTAGAGAAGGAAAAAAATGGCATAAAAGGCATTGAAAGTGGGCAAAAATGGTTTAGAAAGAGGAAACAATGGCTTTATGAGGGTTAGAGAAGTGCAAAACTGGGGTAGAAATGGACACAAATGTTTAAAAAGGGTTAGAGAGGTGCAATACTGCATTAGAAATGGACACAAATGGTTACAAAGAGTTAGAGAGGTGAATAACAGCGGTAGAAATGGCCAAAGGCTGCTTGAAGGATTAAAAATAGGTTATAAAGGGTTAGAAATGGTCAAAGATGGGTTAAGAAGGGATAGAGAAGCCCAAAAATGGGTTAGATATGGCCGAAATTGGGCCCAGATTTATTAGAGATGTGCAAAAATGAGTTAGAAAAGGAAAACTACGGCTTGAAACGGGTTCCAATTGGGCAGAAAAGGATTAGAAATAGCCAAAACTGGCTTTAAAATTCTTAGAGAAGAGCAAAATTGGGTTAGAAACGGCCAAAACCGGCTTAACAATGATGAGAGAAGAGCAAAACTGGAGTAGAAATGGCCAAAAATGGCTTAAATCTGGAAAAAAGCTTTGTTAGACAAGGCTAGAAATAGACAAAAATGATTTAAAATGAGTTAGAAGTGAGTAAAAATAGGTTAGAAATGGTCAAAATTGGCTTAAAATGGGAGAGAAAATAGGCAAAAATAGTTTAGAAAAGGAAAAAGAAAGGCTGAAAATTGGTTAGAAATTGACAAAATTGTTTAGAGAAGGAAAAAAATGGCATAAAAGGCATTGAAAGTGGGCAAAAATGGTTTAGAAAGAGGAAACAATGGTTTTATGAGGGTTAGAGAAGTGCAAAACTGGGGTAGAAATGGACACATGTTTAAAAAGGGTTAGAGAGGTGCAATACTGTGTTAGGAATGGACACAAATGGTTAAAAAGTGTCAGATTTAGGAAAATGGGAATAAATGGGCAAAAATGACTTAAAACTGGTAAGAGCTTAGCTAGACAAGGCAGGAAATAGCCAAAAGAGACATAAAATAACTTAGAAGTGAGTAAAAACAGGTTAGAAATGGTCAAAAACGGCTTAAAATGGTTTGGAAATGAGCAAAAATAGTTTAGAAAAGGAAAAAGAAATGATGAAAATTGGTTAGAAATTGACAAAATTGTTTAGAGAAGGAAAAAAATGGCATAAAAGTCGTTGAAAGTGGGCAAAAATGGTTTAGAAATAGGAAACAATGACTTTATGAGTGTTAGAGAAGTGCAAAACTGGGGTAGAAATGGACACAAATGTTTAAAAAGGGTTAGAGAGGTGCAATACTGCATTAGAAATGGACACAAATGGTTACAAAGAGTTAGAGAGGTGAATAACAGCGGTAGAAATGGCCAAAGGCTGCTTGAAGGATTAAAAATAGGTTATAAAGGGTTAGAAATGGTCAAAGATGGGTTAAGAAGGGATAGAGAAGCCCAAAAATGGGTTAGATATGGCCAAAATTGGGCCCAGATTTATTAGAGATGTGCAAAAATGAGTTAGAAAAGGAAAACTACGGCTTGAAACGGGTTGCAATTGGGCAGAAAAGGATTAGAATTAGCCAAAATTGGCTTTAAAATTCTTAGAGAAGAGCAAAATTGGGTTAGAAACGGCAAAAACCGACTTAACAATGATCAGAGAAGAGCAAAACTGGAGTAGAAATGGCCAAAAACGGCTTAAATCTGGAAAAAAGCTTTGTTAGACAAGGCTAGAAATAGACAAAAATGACTTAAAATGAGTTCGAAGTGAGTAAAAATAGGTTAGAAATGGTCAAAATTGGTTTAAAATGGGAGGGAAAATAGGCAAAAATAGTTTAGAAAAGGAAAAAGAAAGGCTGAAAATTGGTTAGAAATTGACAAAATTGTTTAGAGAAGGAAAAAAAATGGCATAAAAGGCATTGAAAGTGGGCAAAAATGGTTTAGAAAGAGGAAACAATGGCTTTATGACGGTTAGAGAAGTGCAAAACTGGGGTAGAAATGGACACAAATGTTTAAAAAGGCTTAGAGAGGTGCAATACTGTGTTAGGAATGGACACAAATGGTTAAAAAGTGTTAGATTGGTGGAAAATGGGAAGAAATGGGCAAAAATGACTTAAAACTGGTAAGAGCTTAGCTAGACAAGGCAGGAAATAGCCAAAAGAGACATAAAATAACTTAGAAGTGAGTAAAAACAGGTTAGAAATGGTCAAAAACGGCTTAAAATGGGTTGGAAATGAGCAAAAATAGTTTAGAAAAGGAAAAAGAAAGGCTGAAAATTGGTTAGAAATTGACAAAATTGTTCAGAGAAGGAAAAAAATGGCATAAAAGGCATTGAAAGTGGGCAAAAATGGTTTAGAAAGAGGAAACAATGGCTTTATGAGGGTTAGAGAAGTGCAAAACTGGGGTAGAAATGGACACAAATGTTTAAAAAGGGTTAGAGAGGTGCAATACTGCATTAGAAATGGACACAAATGGTTACAAAGAGTTAGAGAGGTGAATAACAGCGGTAGAAATGGCCAAAGGCTGCTTGAAGGATTAAAAATAGGTTATAAAGGGTTAGAAATGGTCAAAGATGGGTTAAGAAGGGATAGAGAAGCCCAAAAATGGGTTAGATATGGCCGAAATTGGGCCCAGATTTATTAGAGATGTGCAAAAATGAGTTAGAAAAGGAAAACTACGGCTTGAAACGGGTTGCAATTGGGCAGAAAAGGATTAGAAATAGCCAAAATTGGCTTTAAAATTCTTAGAGAAGAGCAAAATTGGGTTAGAAACGGCAAAAACCGACTTAACAATGATGAGAGAAGAGCAAAACTGGAGTAGAAATGGCCAAAAACGGCTTAAATCTGGAAAAAAGCTTTGTTAGACAAGGCTAGAAATAGACAAAAATGACTTAAAATGAGTTCGAAGTGAGTAAAAATAGGTTAGAAATGGTCAAAATTGGCTTAAAATGGGAGGGAAAATAGGCAAAAATAGTTTAGAAAAGGAAAAAGAAAGGCTGAAAATTGGTTAGAAATTGACAAAATTGCTTAGAGAAGGAAAAAAATGGCATAAAAGGCATTGAAAGTGGGCAAAAATGGTTTAGAAAGAGGAAACAATGGCTTTATGAGGGTTAGAGAAGTGCAAAACTGGGGTAGAAATGGACACAAATGTTTAAAAAGGGTTAGAGAGGTGCAATACTGCATTAGAAATGGACACAAATGGTTACAAAGAGTTAGAGAGGTGAATAACAGCGGTAGAAATGGCCAAAGGCTGCTTGAAGGATTAAAAATAGGTTATAAAGGGTTAGAAATGGTCAAAGATGGGTTAAGAAGGGATAGAGAAGCCCAAAAATGGGTTAGATATGGCCGAAATTGGGCCCAGATTTATTAGAGATGTGCAAAAATGAGTTAGAAAAGGAAAACTACGGCTTGAAACGGGTTGCAATTGGGCAGAAAAGGATTAGAAATAGCCAAAACTGGCTTTAAAATTCTTAGAGAAGAGCAAAATTGGGTTAGAAACGGCCAAAACCGGCTTAACAATGATGAGAGAAGAGCAAAACTGGAGTAGAAATGGCCAAAAACGGCTTAAATCTGGAAAAAAGCTTTGTTAGACAAGGCTAGAAATAGACAAAAATGATTTAAAATGAGTTAGAAGTGAGTAAAAATAGGTTAGAAATGGTCAAAATTGGCTTAAAATGGGAGAGAAAATAGGCAAAAATAGTTTAGAAAAGGAAAAAGAAAGGCTGAAAATTGGTTAGAAATTGACAAAATTGTTTAGAGAAGGAAAAAAATGGCATAAAAGGCATTGAAAGTGGGCAAAAATGGTTTAGAAAGAGGAAACAATGGCTTTATGACGGTTAGAGAAGTGCAAAACTGGGGTAGAAATGGACACAAATGTTTAAAAAGGGTTAGAGAGGTGCAATACTGTGTTAGGAATGGACACAAATGGTTAAAAAGTGTTAGATTGGTGGAAAATGGGAAGAAATGGGCAAAAATGACTTAAAACTGGTAAGAGCTTAGCTAGACAAGGCAGGAAATAGCCAAAAGAGACATAAAATAACTTAGAAGTGAGTAAAAACAGGTTAGAAATGGTCAAAAACGGCTTAAAATGGGTTGGAAATGAGCAAAAATACTTTAGAAAAGGAAAAAGAAAGGATGAAAATTGGTTAGAAATTGACAAAATTGTTTAGAGAAGGAAAAAAATGGCATAAAAGGCATTGAAAGTGGGCAAATATGGTTTAGAAAGAGGAAACAATGGTTTTATGAGGGTTAGAGAAGTGCAAAACTGGGGTAGAAATGGACACATGTTTAAAAAGGGTTAGAGAGGTGCAATACTGTGTTAGGAATGGACACAAATGGTTAAAAAGTGTTAGATTTAGGAAAATGGGAAGAAATGGGCAAAAATGACTTAAAACTGGTAAGAGCTTAGCTAGACAAGGCAGGAAATAGCCAAAAGAGACATAAAATAACTTAGAAGTGAGTAAAAACAGGTTAGAAATGGTCAAAAACAGCTTAAAATGGTTTGGAAATGAGCAAAAATAGTTTAGAAAAGGAAAAAGAAAGGATGAAAATTGGTTAGAAATTGACAAAATTGTTTAGAGAAGGAAAAAAATGGCATAAAAGTCGTTGAAAGTGGGCAAAAATGGTTTAGAAATAGGAAACAATGACTTTATGAGGGTTAGAGAAGTGCAAAACTGGGGTAGAAATGGACACAAATGTTTAAAAAGGGTTAGAGAGGTGCAATACTGCATTAGAAATGGACACAAATGGTTACAAAGAGTTAGAGAGGTGAATAACAGCGGTAGAAATGGCCAAAGGCTGCTTGAAGGATTAAAAATAGGTTATAAAGGGTTAGAAATGGTCAAAGATGGGTTAAGAAGGGATAGAGAAGCCCAAAAATGGGTTAGATATGGCCAAAATTAGGCCCAGATTTATTAGAGATGTGCAAAAATGAGTTAGAAAAGCAAAACTACGGCTTGAAACGGGTTGCAATTGGGCAGAAAAGGATTAGAATTAGCCAAAATTGGCTTTAAAATTCTTAGAGAAGAGCAAAATTGGGTTAGAAACGGCCAAAACCGGCTTAACAATGATGAGAGAAGAGCAAAACTGGAGTAGAAATGGCCAAAAACGGCTTAAATCTGGAAAAAAGCTTTGTTAGACAAGGCTAGAAATAGACAAAAATGACTTAAAATGAGTTAGAAGTGAGTAAAAATAGGTTAGAAATGGTCAAAATTGGCTTAAAATGGGAGGGAAAATAGGCAAAAATAGTTTAGAAAAGGAAAAAGAAAGGCTGAAAATTGGTTAGAAATTGACAAAATTGCTTAGAGAAGGAAAAAAAATGGCATAAAAGGCATTGAAAGTGGGCAAAAATGGTTTAGAAAGAGGAAACAATGGCTTTATGACGGTTAGAGAAGTGCAAAACTGGGGTAGAAATGGACACAAATGTTTAAAAAGGGTTAGAGAGGTGCAATACTGTGTTAGGAATGGACACAAATGGTTAAAAAGTGTTAGATTGGTGGAAAATGGGAAGAAATGGGCAAAAATGACTTAAAACTGGTAAGAGCTTAGCTAGACAAGGCAGGAAATAGCCAAAAGAGACATAAAATAACTTAGAAGTGAGTAAAAACAGGTTAGAAATGGTCAAAAACGGCTTAAAATGGGTTGGAAATGAGCAAAAATAGTTTAGAAAAGGAAAAAGAAAGGCTGAAAATTGGTTAGAAATTGACAAAATTGTTTAGAGAAGGAAAAAAATGGCATAAAAGGCATTGAAAGTGGGCAAAAATGGTTTAGAAAGAGGAAACAATGGCTTTATGAGGGTTAGAGAAGTGCAAAACTGGGGTAGAAATAGACACATGTTTAAAAAGGGTTAGAGAGGTGCAATACTGTGTTAGGAATGGACACAAATGGTTTAAAAGCGTTAGATTTAGGAAAATGGGAAGAAATGGGCAAAAACGACTTAAAACTGGTAAGAGCTTAGCTAGACAAGGCAGGAAATAGCCAAAAGAGACATAAAATAACTTAGAAGTGAGTAAAAACAGGTTAGAAATGGTCAAAAACGGCTTAAAATGGGTTGGAAATGAGCAAAAATAGTTTAGAAAAGGAAAAAGAAAGGATGAAAATTGGTTAGAAATTGACAAAATTGTTCAGAGAAGGAAAAAAATGGCATAAAAGTCGTTGAAAGTGGGCAAAAATGGTTTAGAAAGAGGAAACAATGGCTTTATGAGGGTTAGAGAAGTGCAAAACTGGGGTAGAAATGGACACAAATGTTTAAAAAGGGTTAGAGAGGTGCAATACTGCATTAGAAATGGACACAAATGGTTACAAAGAGTTAGAGAGGTGAATAACAGCGGTAGAAATGGCCAAAGGCTGCTTGAAGGATTAAAAATAGGTTATAAAGGGTTAGAAATGGTCAAAGATGGGTTAAGAAGGGATAGAGAAGCCCAAAAATGGGTTAGATATGGCCGAAATTGGGCCCAGATTTATTAGAGATGTGCAAAAATGAGTTAGAAAAGGAAAACTACGGCTTGAAACGGGTTGCAATTGGGCAGAAAAGGATTAGAAATAGCCAAAACTGGCTTTAAAATTCTTAGAGAAGAGCAAAATTGGGTTAGAAACGGCCAAAACCGGCTTAACAATGATGAGAGAAGAGCAAAACTGGAGTAGAAATGGCCAAAAATGGCTTAAATCTGGAAAAAAGCTTTGTTAGACAAGGCTAGAAATAGACAAAAATGATTTAAAATGAGTTAGAAGTGAGTAAAAATAGGTTAGAAATGGTCAAAATTGGCTTAAAATGGGAGAGAAAATAGGCAAAAATAGTTTAGAAAAGGAAAAAGAAAGGCTGAAAATTGGTTAGAAATTGACAAAATTGTTTAGAGAAGGAAAAAAATGGCATAAAAGGCATTGAAAGTGGGCAAAAATGGTTTAGAAAGAGGAAACAATGGCTTTATGACGGTTAGAGAAGTGCAAAACTGGGGTAGAAATGGACACATGTTTAAAAAGGGTTAGAGAGGTGCAATACTGTGTTAGGAATGGACACAAATGGTTACAAAGAGTTAGAGAGGTGGAAAATGGGAAGAAATGGGCAAAAATGACTTAAAACTGGTAAGAGCTTAGCTAGACAAGGCAGGAAATAGCCAAAAGAGACATAAAATAACTTAGAAGTGAGTAAAAACAGGTTAGAAATGGTCAAAAACGGCTTAAAATGGGTTGGAAATGAGCAAAAATAGTTTAGAAAAGGAAAAAGAAAGGCTGAAAATTGGTTAGAAATTGACAAAATTGTTTAGAGAAGGAAAAAAAATGGCATAAAAGGCATTGAAAGTGGGCAAAAATGGTTTAGAAAGAGGAAACAATGGCTTTATGAGGGTTAGAGAAGTGCAAAACTGGGGTAGAAATGGACACATGTTTAAAAAGGGTTAGAGAGGTGCAATACTGTGTTAGGAATGGACACAAATGGTTTAAAAGCGTTAGATTTAGGAAAATGGGAAGAAATGGGCAAAAACGACTTAAAACTGGTAAGAGCTTAGCTAGACAAGGCAGGAAATAGCCAAAAGAGACATAAAATAACTTAGAAGTGAGTAAAAACAGGTTAGAAATGGTCAAAAACGGCTTAAAATGGGTTGGAAATGAGCAAAAATAGTTTAGAAAAGGAAAAAGAAAGGATGAAAATTGGTTAGAAATTGACAAAATTGTTCAGAGAAGGAAAAAAATGGCATAAAAGGCATTGAAAGTGGGCAAAAATGGTTTAGAAAGAGGAAACAATGGCTTTATGAGGGTTAGAGAAGTGCAAAACTGGGGTAGAAATGGACACAAATGTTTAAAAAGGGTTAGAGAGGTGCAATACTGCATTAGAAATGGACACAAATGGTTACAAAGAGTTAGAGAGGTGAATAACAGCGGTAGAAATGGCCAAAGGCTGCTTGAAGGATTAAAAATAGGTTATAAAGGGTTAGAAATGGTCAAAGATGGGTTAAGAAGGGATAGAGAAGCCCAAAAATGGGTTAGATATGGCCGAAATTGGGCCCAGATTTATTAGAGATGTGCAAAAATGAGTTAGAAAAGGAAAACTACGGCTTGAAACGGGTTGCAATTGGGCAGAAAAGGATTAGAAATAGCCAAAACTGGCTTTAAAATTCTTAGAGAAGAGCAAAATTGGGTTAGAAACGGCCAAAACCGGCTTAACAATGATGAGAGAAGAGCAAAACTGGAGTAGAAATGGCCAAAAATGGCTTAAATCTGGAAAAAAGCTTTGTTAGACAAGGCTAGAAATAGACAAAAATGATTTAAAATGAGTTAGAAGTGAGTAAAAATAGGTTAGAAATGGTCAAAATTGGCTTAAAATGGGAGAGAAAATAGGCAAAAATAGTTTAGAAAAGGAAAAAGAAAGGCTGAAAATTGGTTAGAAATTGACAAAATTGTTTAGAGAAGGAAAAAAATGGCATAAAAGGCATTGAAAGTGGGCAAAAATGGTTTAGAAAGAGGAAACAATGGCTTTATGACGGTTAGAGAAGTGCAAAACTGGGGTAGAAATGGACACATGTTTAAAAAGGGTTAGAGAGGTGCAATACTGTGTTAGGAATGGACACAAATGGTTAAAAAGTGTTAGATTGGTGGAAAATGGGAAGAAATGGGCAAAAATGACTTAAAACTGGTAAGAGCTTAGCTAGACAAGGCAGGAAATAGCCAAAAGAGACATAAAATAACTTAGAAGTGAGTAAAAACAGGTTAGAAATGGTCAAAAACAGCTTAAAATGGTTTGGAAATGAGCAAAAATAGTTTAGAAAAGGAAAAAGAAATGATGAAAATTGGTTAGAAATTGACAAAATTGTTTAGAGAAGGAAAAAAATGGCATAAAAGTCGTTGAAAGTGGGCAAAAATGGTTTAGAAATAGGAAACAATGACTTTATGAGGGTTAGAGAAGTGCAAAACTGGGGTAGAAATGGACACAAATGTTTAAAAAGGGTTAGAGAGGTGCAATACTGCATTAGAAATGGACACAAATGGTTACAAAGAGTTAGAGAGGTGAATAACAGCGGTAGAAATGGCCAAAGGCTGCTTGAAGGATTAAAAATAGGTTATAAAGGGTTAGAAATGGTCAAAGATGGGTTAAGAAGGGATAGAGAAGCCCAAAAATGGGTTAGATATGGCCAAAATTAGGCCCAGATTTATTAGAGATGTGCAAAAATGAGTTAGAAAAGCAAAACTACGGCTTGAAACGGGTTGCAATTGGGCAGAAAAGGATTAGAAATAGCCAAAATTGGCTTTAAAATTCTTAGAGAGGAGCAAAATTGGGTTAGAAACGGCCAAAACCGGCTTAACAATGATGAGAGAAGAGCAAAACTGGAGTAGAAATGGCCAAAAACGGCTTAAATCTGGAAAAAAGCTTTGTTAGACAAGGCTAGAAATAGACAAAAATGATTTAAAATGAGTTAGAAGTGAGTAAAAATAGGTTAGAAATGGTCAAAATTGGCTTAAAATGGGAGAGAAAATAGGCAAAAATAGTTTAGAAAAGGAAAAAGAAAGGCTGAAAATTGGTTAGAAATTGACAAAATTGCTTAGAGAAGGAAAAAAATGGCATAAAAGGCATTGAAAGTGGGCAAAAATGGTTTAGAAAGAGGAAACAATGGCTTTATGAGGGTTAGAGAAGTGCAAAACTGGGGTAGAAATGGACACAAATGTTTAAAAAGGGTTAGAGAGGTGCAATACTGTGTTAGGAATGGACACAAATGGTTAAAAAGTGTTAGATTGGTGGAAAATGGGAAGAAATGGGCAAAAATGACTTAAAACTGGTAAGAGCTTAGCTAGACAAGGCAGGAAATAGCCAAAAGAGACATAAAATAACTTAGAAGTGAGTAAAAACAGGTTAGAAATGGTCAAAAACGGCTTAAAATGGGTTGGAAATGAGCAAAAATAGTTTAGAAAAGGAAAAAGAAAGGCTGAAAATTGGTTAGAAATTGACAAAATTGTTTAGAGAAGGAAAAAAATGGCATAAAAGGCATTGAAAGTGGGCAAAAATGGTTTAGAAAGAGGAAACAATGGCTTTATGAGGGTTAGAGAAGTGCAAAACTGGGGTAGAAATAGACACATGTTTAAAAAGGGTTAGAGAGGTGCAATACTGTGTTAGGAATGGACACAAATGGTTTAAAAGCGTTAGATTTAGGAAAATGGGAAGAAATGGGCAAAAACGACTTAAAACTGGTAAGAGCTTAGCTAGACAAGGCAGGAAATAGCCAAAAGAGACATAAAATAACTTAGAAGTGAGTAAAAACAGGTTAGAAATGGTCAAAAACGGCTTAAAATGGGTTGGAAATGAGCAAAAATAGTTTAGAAAAGGAAAAAGAAAGGATGAAAATTGGTTAGAAATTGACAAAATTGTTCAGAGAAGGAAAAAAAATGGCATAAAAGGCGTTGAAAGTGGGCAAAAATGGTTTAGAAAGAGGAAACAATGGCTTTATGAGGGTTAGAGAAGTGCAAAACTGGGGTAGAAATGGACACAAATGTTTAAAAAGGGTTAGAGAGGTGCAATACTGCATTAGAAATGGACACAAATGGTTACAAAGAGTTAAAGAGGTGAATAACAGCGGTAGAAATGGCCAAAGGCTGCTTGAAGGATTAAAAATAGGTTATAAAGGGTTAGAAATGGTCAAAGATGGGTTAAGAAGGGATAGAGAAGCCCAAAAATGGGTTAGATATGGCCGAAATTGGGCCCAGATTTATTAGAGATGTGCAAAAATGAGTTAGAAAAGGAAAACTACGGCTTGAAACGGGTTGCAATTTGGCAGAAAAGGATTAGAAATAGCCAAAACTGGCTTTAAAATTCTTAGAGAAGAGCAAAATTGGGTTAGAAACGGCCAAAACCGGCTTAACAATGATGAGAGAAGAGCAAAACTGGAGTAGAAATGGCCAAAAATGGCTTAAATCTGGAAAAAAGCTTTGTTAGACAAGGCTAGAAATAGACAAAAATGATTTAAAATGAGTTAGAAGTGAGTAAAAATAGGTTAGAAATGGTCAAAATTGGCTTAAAATGGGAGAGAAAATAGGCAAAAATAGTTTAGAAAAGGAAAAAGAAAGGCTGAAAATTGGTTAGAAATTGACAAAATTGTTTAGAGAAGGAAAAAAATGGCATAAAAGGCATTGAAAGTGGGCAAAAATGGTTTAGAAAGAGGAAACAATGGCTTTATGAGGGTTAGAGAAGTGCAAAACTGGGGTAGAAATGGACACATGTTGAAAAAGGGTTAGAGAGGTGCAATACTGTGTTAGGAATGGACACAAATGGTTACAAAGAGTTAGAGAGGTGGAAAATGGGAAGAAATGGGCAAAAATGACTTAAAACTGGTAAGAGCTTAGCTAGACAAGGCAGGAAATAGCCAAAAGAGACATAAAATAACTTAGAAGTGAGTAAAAACAGGTTAGAAATGGTCAAAAACGGCTTAAAATGGGTTGGAAATGAGCAAAAATAGTTTAGAAAAGGAAAAAGAAAGGCTGAAAATTGGTTAGAAATTGACAAAATTGTTTAGAGAAGGAAAAAAAATGGCATAAAAGGCATTGAAAGTGGGCAAAAATGGTTTAGAAAGAGGAAACAATGGCTTTATGAGGGTTAGAGAAGTGCAAAACTGGGGTAGAAATGGACACATGTTTAAAAAGGGTTAGAGAGGTGCAATACTGTGTTAGGAATGGACACAAATGGTTTAAAAGCGTTAGATTTAGGAAAATGGGAAGAAATGGGCAAAAACGACTTAAAACTGGTAAGAGCTTAGCTAGACAAGGCAGGAAATAGCCAAAAGAGACATAAAATAACTTAGAAGTGAGTAAAAACAGGTTAGAAATGGTCAAAAAACGGCTTAAAATGGGTTGGAAATGAGCAAAAATAGTTTAGAAAAGGAAAAAGAAAGGATGAAAATTGGTTAGAAATTGACAAAATTGTTCAGAGAAGGAAAAAAAATGGCATAAAAGGCGTTGAAAGTGGGCAAAAATGGTTTAGAAAGAGGAAACAATGGCTTTATGAGGGTTAGAGAAGTGCAAAACTGGGGTAGAAATGGACACAAATGTTTAAAAAGGGTTAGAGAGGTGCAATACTGCATTAGAAATGGACACAAATGGTTACAAAGAGTTAAAGAGGTGAATAACAGCGGTAGAAATGGCCAAAGGCTGCTTGAAGGATTAAAAATAGGTTATAAAGGGTTAGAAATGGTCAAAGATGGGTTAAGAAGGGATAGAGAAGCCCAAAAATGGGTTAGATATGGCCGAAATTGGGCCCAGATTTATTAGAGATGTGCAAAAATGAGTTAGAACAGGAAAACTACGGCTTGAAACGGGTTGCAATTGGGCAGAAAAGGATTAGAAATAGCCAAAACTGGCTTTAAAATTCTTAGAGAAGAGCAAAATTGGGTTAGAAACGGCCAAAACCGGCTTAACAATGATGAGAGAAGAGCAAAACTGGAGTAGAAATGGCCAAAAATGGCTTAAATCTGGAAAAAAGCTTTGTTAGACAAGGCTAGAAATAGACAAAAATGATTTAAAATGAGTTAGAAGTGAGTAAAAATAGGTTAGAAATGGTCAAAATTGGCTTAAAATGGGAGAGAAAATAGGCAAAAATAGTTTAGAAAAGGAAAAAGAAAGGCTGAAAATTGGTTAGAAATTGACAAAATTGTTTAGAGAAGGAAAAAAATGGCATAAAAGGCATTGAAAGTGGGCAAAAATGGTTTAGAAAGAGGAAACAATGGCTTTATGACGGTTAGAGAAGTGCAAAACTGGGGTAGAAATGGACACATGTTTAAAAAGGGTTAGAGAGGTGCAATACTGTGTTAGGAATGGACACAAATGGTTACAAAGAGTTAGAGAGGTGGAAAATGGGAAGAAATGGGCAAAAATGACTTAAAACTGGTAAGAGCTTAGCTAGACAAGGCAGGAAATAGCCAAAAGAGACATAAAATAACTTAGAAGTGAGTAAAAACAGGTTAGAAATGGTCAAAAACAGCTTAAAATGGGTTGGAAATGAGCAAAAATAGTTTAGAAAAGGAAAAAGAAAGGCTGAAAATTGGTTAGAAATTGACAAAATTGTTTAGAGAAGGAAAAAAATGGCATAAAAGGCATTGAAAGTGGGCAAAAATGGTTTAGAAAGAGGAAACAATGGCTTTATGAGGGTTAGAGAAGTGCAAAACTGGGGTAGAAATGGACACATGTTTAAAAAGGGTTAGAGAGGTGCAATACTGTGTTAGGAATGGACACAAATGGTTTAAAAGCGTTAGATTTAGGAAAATGGGAAGAAATGGGCAAAAACGACTTAAAACTGGTAAGAGCTTAGCTAGACAAGGCAGGAAATAGCCAAAAGAGACATAAAATAACTTAGAAGTGAGTAAAAACAGGTTAGAAATGGTCAAAAACGGCTTAAAATGGGTTGGAAATGAGCAAAAATAGTTTAGAAAAGGAAAAAGAAAGGATGAAAATTGGTTAGAAATTGACAAAATTGTTCAGAGAAGGAAAAAAATGGCATAAAAGGCGTTGAAAGTGGGCAAAAATGGTTTAGAAAGAGGAAACAATGGCTTTATGAGGGTTAGAGAAGTGCAAAACTGGGGTAGAAATGGACACAAATGTTTAAAAAGGGTTAGAGAGGTGCAATACTGCATTAGAAATGGACACAAATGGTTACAAAGAGTTAGAGAGGTGAATAACAGCGGTAGAAATGGCCAAAGGCTGCTTGAAGGATTAAAAATAGGTTATAAAGGGTTAGAAATGGTCAAAGATGGGTTAAGAAGGGATAGAGAAGCCCAAAAATGGGTTAGATATGGCCGAAATTGGGCCCAGATTTATTAGAGATGTGCAAAAATGAGTTAGAAAAGGAAAACTACGGCTTGAAACGGGTTGCAATTGGGCAGAAAAGGATTAGAAATAGCCAAAACTGGCTTTAAAATTCTTAGAGAAGAGCAAAATTGGGTTAGAAACGGCCAAAACCGGCTTAACAATGATGAGAGAAGAGCAAAACTGGAGTAGAAATGGCCAAAAATGGCTTAAATCTGGAAAAAAGCTTTGTTAGACAAGGCTAGAAATAGACAAAAATGATTTAAAATGAGTTAGAAGTGAGTAAAAATAGGTTAGAAATGGTCAAAATTGGCTTAAAATGGGAGAGAAAATAGGCAAAAATAGTTTAGAAAAGGAAAAAGAAAGGCTGAAAATTGGTTAGAAATTGACAAAATTGTTTAGAGAAGGAAAAAAATGGCATAAAAGGCATTGAAAGTGGGCAAAAATGGTTTAGAAAGAGGAAACAATGGCTTTATGACGGTTAGAGAAGTGCAAAACTGGGGTAGAAATGGACACATGTTTAAAAAGGGTTAGAGAGGTGCAATACTGTGTTAGGAATGGACACAAATGGTTAAAAAGTGTTAGATTGGTGGAAAATGGGAAGAAATGGGCAAAAATGACTTAAAACTGGTAAGAGCTTAGCTAGACAAGGCAGGAAATAGCCAAAAGAGACATAAAATAACTTAGAAGTGAGTAAAAACAGGTTAGAAATGGTCAAAAACGGCTTAAAATGGGTTGGAAATGAGCAAAAATAGTTTAGAAAAGGAAAAAGAAAGGCTGAAAATTGGTTAGAAATTGACAAAATTGTTTAGAGAAGGAAAAAAATGGCATAAAAGGCATTGAAAGTGGGCAAAAATGGTTTAGAAAGAGGAAACAATGGCTTTATGAGGGTTAGAGAAGTGCAAAACTGGGGTAGAAATGGACACATGTTTAAAAAGGGTTAGAGAGGTGCAATACTGTGTTAGGAATGGACACAAATGGTTTAAAAGCGTTAGATTTAGGAAAATGGGAAGAAATGGGCAAAAACGACTTAAAACTGGTAAGAGCTTAGCTAGACAAGGCAGGAAATAGCCAAAAGAGACATAAAATAACTTAGAAGTGAGTAAAAACAGGTTAGAAATGGTCAAAAACGGCTTAAAATGGGTTGGAAATGAGCAAAAATAGTTTAGAAAAGGAAAAAGAAAGGATGAAAATTGGTTAGAAATTGACAAAATTGTTTAGAGAAGGAAAAAAATGGCATAAAAGGCGTTGAAAGTGGGCAAAAATGGTTTAGAAAGAGGAAACAATGGCTTTATGAGGGTTAGAGAAGTGCAAAACTGGGGTAGAAATGGACACAAATGTTTAAAAAGGGTTAGAGAGGTGCAATACTGCATTAGAAATGGACACAAATGGTTACAAAGAGTTAGAGAGGTGAATAACAGCGGTAGAAATGGCCAAAGGCTGCTTGAAGGATTAAAAATAGGTTATAAAGGGTTAGAAATGGTCAAAGATGGGTTAAGAAGGGATAGAGAAGCCCAAAAATGGGTTAGATATGGCCGAAATTGGGCCCAGATTTATTAGAGATGTGCAAAAATGAGTTAGAAAAGGAAAACTACGGCTTGAAACGGGTTGCAATTGGGCAGAAAAGGATTAGAAATAGCCAAAACTGGCTTTAAAATTCTTAGAGAAGAGCAAAATTGGGTTAGAAACGGCCAAAACCGGCTTAACAATGATGAGAGAAGAGCAAAACTGGAGTAGAAATGGCCAAAAATGGCTTAAATCTGGAAAAAAGCTTTGTTAGACAAGGCTAGAAATAGACAAAAATGATTTAAAATGAGTTAGAAGTGAGTAAAAATAGGTTAGAAATGGTCAAAATTGGCTTAAAATGGGAGAGAAAATAGGCAAAAATAGTTTAGAAAAGGAAAAAGAAAGGCTGAAAATTGGTTAGAAATTGACAAAATTGTTTAGAGAAGGAAAAAAATGGCATAAAAGGCATTGAAAGTGGGCAAAAATGGTTTAGAAAGAGGAAACAATGGCTTTATGACGGTTAGAGAAGTGCAAAACTGGGGTAGAAATGGACACATGTTTAAAAAGGGTTAGAGAGGTGCAATACTGTGTTAGGAATGGACACAAATGGTTAAAAAGTGTTAGATTGGTGGAAAATGGGAAGAAATGGGCAAAAATGACTTAAAACTGGTAAGAGCTTAGCTAGACAAGGCAGGAAATAGCCAAAAGAGACATAAAATAACTTAGAAGTGAGTAAAAACAGGTTAGAAATGGTCAAAAACAGCTTAAAATGGGTTGGAAATGAGCAAAAATAGTTTAGAAAAGGAAAAAGAAAGGCTGAAAATTGGTTAGAAATTGACAAAATTGTTTAGAGAAGGAAAAAAATGGCATAAAAGTCGTTGAAAGTGGGCAAAAATGGTTTAGAAAGAGGAAACAATGACTTTATGAGGGTTAGAGAAGTGCAAAACTGGGGTAGAAATGGACACATGTTTAAAAAGGGTTAGTGCCGCGGCCAGGTGGAGGGGAGAAAACACCGATACGATGTAGGTTCACAAAATGCTCCGTTTATTGATTACAAGGCTGCTCTTAATATACTGTCTTACACGCGATCACGCATTACTTGATTGGCTGCTTCACTTTGCCCACGAGGGGTACACGCTCCACTTTACCTCTCCTGATTGGTTTCACACCTTCGCTTCAGCTTAGCGTTACATCATGCTTCTGGCATCTTGTTATTGCGTTCCTGTTTTGCTGATCTTGACACTTCTTCTTTTAACCTGGGGTCATAAGTTCACTTTCTCACAGCTTGCTGTAAGCCTGTTCAAGCGCCCATGCTCGACCCCCAACATCTCCCCCTCTTTTTTCAAATAAGTCGTTCGTCATCTGCTGCATGCATTGCATAATACATTGTAACAAACAAGGTCCAAAAAACAAAATTAACAACATAATCATTATTGGTCCGCTAAACATCATGATTAAACTCCTTAACCAATTACTTATTCCTAACGATTTTAACCAAGAGTCTATAGGATTTGTTTCTACAGTAAGTTTTTTCATTGTGAATAGATTCAGAATGATCAGAAAGATTCATACAACACATGCCCAGAAGCATTCTAATGCAAAGGGGATGTGAAGCAGCTGCAGAAGTAAACTGTACAGTGTTAACAGTCAAGGAGTTACACTCCCCCTTTTTTTTTTTTTTGATCAGACAAAAAGCCATTTATTGCAAAGCTTTAACTCCTTATATACTATTGCTTACACACACCTACAGCAATTTGGCATATCATGATTGGATACTTGTCTTGAAGACCCTTAGTGACTAACATATAATTGATTAAGCACAGGTGTGAGAACTTGACCTCGAACGCTTGCCAACAGTCCACAGTTCTCATAACTCAGTGAATTACAGCTTCTTCTTATCTTGCTTGCTTAGGCTTCCTCGGGCCTCTCACGGCCTTGCTGTATCCCTCGGAGTTATTCAGAGCTCATGTACCAAATATTCATTTTCCTGTGAGAACACTGTCTCCACATCTCCCCCTTTTTAGTTTTACTAAAAGTTTTTTACAATTTCCTATGTCTGCTCTATCACTGCTGGACTTGTGTAACATTACAACCCACTACTCTAGGTAGCATTATTTCAGTAAGATTAGTCTGATTTGAAGTCACTTGATGTCACCTTTATAACATGTGGCATACCAGTGAATCCTACACACCATATAACAAGTTGGAATAATGGGGATTTAACAGATGTGCTCAGTATACTTGTCCATTACCCATGGTCGCACATAATAGAACAGATATTACAAAGATTTTACAAAGATTTCTGCCATTGCTGTTTCTTTATGTGGTTGAATTCTGCGGCTTTGTACATTTCGCTGACAGCCAGTATGGTCCTGTTGATAGCTGTACACAGCTGGGCCTACCCTTTTTCTCCTGTATGGCTCTCTGATAACAGCGGAGGCCATCCCTCACATCAAGGTCTGGCATGGCATGTGTCTCCACTGCTCCATGCCTGCTGGGTTGCAGCCAGCAGCGAAGCTAAAGGTTCTTCTTGGTGGCAAACACAGAGGCCAACCCAGTCTTGCCCTTGACTGTGGTAGCAGGCATTTGGTCAATCTCAGTCCTTGCACCTTGTTGTCAATGCAGAATTTCACCTGCTTCACCCAGTAACAAGTCACTACTACAGCAAAGCACACACAGATTTACATTAGCAGAGTAACTATTACAGAGTGCATCAGCATGTTGAAGATGCTAATGACAGTGAGTGACTAACCAAAGCAATTTCTTACAGTGGAGTTCTCCCACCCTCTTAATTTGTTCCATTACTTGCTTTATAACACTATCATAATCTTAGAATCTTTCTAGCTTTTACCTTAGCATTTTCTGGCAGCTGCTGCAAATTTGCATGCTCTAACATCTCTTTTACAAGTGACAAATCCATACAATACAAGGTATTGTTTCTTGTTAGCAACTGGCTAGTAAATACAGGTGGTTTTATATGCAAAATCACAACCTCTAATAATAGCTACTTTACAAGCACGCATATTCAAGCTGTTGATTTTCAGTTGCCCTCAAGTGATGTTTTTTTTTGGTTTTTTTTTTTTTTTTTTTGGATTACACATGCATATTGTCTGGAAAACAAGCTTTAAGCAATATACATCAAAACTACAGTCATTAATAACAGCTAGAATGTGTTATCATTACCCTTTTTTTATTTTTCTATTTTTTTCTATTTTTTTTCTATTTTTGTTTCTATTTTTTTTCTATATTTTTTATTTTTTCTATTTTTTCTTTTTTTCTATCTTTTTTTTTGTATTGTTTTGTTTTTTGTGTTTTTTTTTTTGTTTTTTTGTTTTTTTGTTTTTTTAAAGTCGCTCACCCTGCTTTGCACAGCTAAAACCACCGGCCTATCGGCAACTGCACTTTTGCATTAACCTTTTCTTGCCCGAAAGGTTAAACTGCTACCTGTTAAAACTTTTACATGAACCTGACAACAAAAAATATACAGAACACTGTCTGCGCTCATTACAAACACACACAGACACACACATATATGCACATGGGATCCCACATACACACTCCACACAACTACAATATTTGAAACACAAATTCCAGACAATCATTTCTCCCACTGCACAGTCCCACATACAGGACGTGGCACAAGGACCCTGTAAAGACTATCAGGAAACCAGCTCCGAGAAGCATCATCACAGTGTGGGGTGGCAGGCTCAACCTTAGCGGGCGTCCCCGCAGAGGCTCTGCCTCCCTCACATCACATGAGGCTTGGGCTTTTTTTTACTGACCAAAATGCACACTCATTCCGACACAGGTGGCCAGCCTATGTTGGAAGAAGTTGCCAGCAATACCTCTAAAGGTTTCCAAGGGTCGATAGAAACATGGACATACTTATATTTACCAACTTCTAGTACATGAGTATCACAGAGAGACTGTATCAAAGGAGTTGTATACGGGGTCCCAACTCCATGGTCTGGCACATTCTGCCCGATACCCCTGATAAGAGCATACAAGAGACCTTCCCATCTCAGGTGGGAAGCACACACACCACGGGAAACCGTGCAATACATCCACATCCCCCACCCATCTCACTTCTCCCTTTACAGCTACCCATTTATTATGAGGATATGGGGGATATAAATCAGGCTTCTTTTCCAGATGAATAGGCTCCAGGTCAAGAGCACCATCCAGGTCAGCATCGGCATTATCAGGCGTCTCAGGAGCAGCAACAGCAAACTGATGAACGTGCACAGGCTCCTTCTCAGGGTCAATAGGGCTCAGGTCGAAAGGATCATCTTCATCCTCATCTTCAGTCTTCACAGCCATGGCAGCAACCAGCGGAGGTTTGGGGGGGAGGGGGGGCACGCTGGTCTCCATGATCTCATTTTTTGACTTTAACGTCTCTAAAACAGTTCTCCAACTGACTAACAAACTTTTCACAGCATCATTGCCTTTCGTGGCTGCATTCCACAGCTTAACTCCTGCCCCATTCCACAAGGATATCTCAAATCCAGTAGACTCATAAATCTCTGGGTAACATGTCTTCGACCATTTCAACATTAACTTTAGGTCTGTCTCTTTAAGGGTTGCTCCCTTCACCTTAGGAAGGACTGAAAACATCCATAAATCAGGGGCTTCTTCCTTAGTAATTTTCTCCCAAGTCTCGAGATTAAAAGCTTCACCGACTCCCACAGTTCTTCCCCTATCTTACGCCATTGATCTTTGGAGAATAACTGTCCCGTATTTTCTAACAACCCCCTTCGTCGGCACCAAAATAAAAAGTCCACAAGTTCCTGTCGGGGTATCGAGTACCCTGTTTTCTTCGCTACGCATAGCAATCCTTCTATCGTAGCCTTTTCTATCGCTGATACAGCGAAACCCATCCCGAACCAGACCGCAGTCTGCCTGACTCACCGGTCAGCCGTGGCCACGTAATTTGAGCTCCTTTCCTGCCTCTCTCGGACAGCCTGCCTCTCTCGGGCAGCCGGGATCTCCACCTTCTCTCGTCCGCGGTCTCTCTCTCTCCTGGTATCACGTCGGGGTCACCAGAATGCCGCGGCCAGGTGGAGGGGAGAAAACACCGATACGATGTAGGTTCACAAAATGCTCCGTTTATTGATTACAAGGCTGCTCTTAATATACTGTCTTACACGCGATCACGCATTACTTGATTGGCTGCTTCACTTTGCCCACGAGGGGTACACGCTCCACTTTACCTCTCCTGATTGGTTTCACACCTTCGCTTCAGCTTAGCGTTACATCATGCTTCTGGCATCTTGTTATTGCGTTCCTGTTTTGCAGATCTTGACACTTCTTCTTTTAACCTGGGGTCATAAGTTCACTTTCTCACAGCTTGCTGTAAGCCTGTTCAAGCGCCCATGCTCGACCCCCAACAGGTTAGAGAGGTGCAATACTGTGTTAGGAATGGACACAAATGGTTTAAAAGCGTTAGATTTAGGAAAATGGGAAGAAATGGGCAAAAACGACTTAAAACTGGTAAGAGCTTAGCTAGACAAGGCAGGAAATAGCCAAAAGAGACATAAAATAACTTAGAAGTGAGTAAAAACAGGTTAGAAATGGTCAAAAACGGCTTAAAATGGGTTGGAAATGAGCAAAAATAGTTTAGAAAAGGAAAAAGAAAGGCTGAAAATTGGTTAGAAATTGACAAAATTGTTCAGAGAAGGAAAAAAATGGCATAAAAGGCGTTGAAAGTGGGCAAAAATGGTTTAGAAAGAGGAAACAATGGCTTTATGAGGGTTAGAGAAGTGCAAAACTGGGGTAGAAATGGACACAAATGTTTAAAAAGGGTTAGAGAGGTGCAATACTGCATTAGAAATGGACACAAATGGTTACAAAGAGTTAGAGAGGTGAATAACAGCGGTAGAAATGGCCAAAGGCTGCTTGAAGGATTAAAAATAGGTTATAAAGGGTTAGAAATGGTCAAAGATGGGTTAAGAAGGGATAGAGAAGCCCAAAAATGGGTTAGATATGGTCAAAATTGGGCCCAGATTTATTAGAGATGTGCAAAAATGAGTTAGAAAAGGAAAACTACGGCTTGAAACGGGTTGCAATTGGGCAGAAAAGGATTAGAATTAGCCAAAATTGGCTTTAAAATTCTTAGAGAAGAGCAAAATTGGGTTAGAAACGGCCAAAACCGGCTTAACAATGATGAGAGAAGAGCAAAACTGGAGTAGAAATGGCCAAAAATGGCTTAAATCTGGAAAAAAGCTTTGTTAGACAAGGCTAGAAATAGACAAAAATGATTTAAAATGAGTTAGAAGTGAGTAAAAATAGGTTAGAAATGGTCAAAATTGGCTTAAAATGGGAGAGAAAATAGGCAAAAATAGTTTAGAAAAGGAAAAAGAAAGGCTGAAAATTGGTTAGAAATTGACAAAATTGCTTAGAGAAGGAAAAAAATGGCATAAAAGGCATTGAAAGTGGGCAAAAATGGTTTAGAAAGAGGAAACAATGGCTTTATGAGGGTTAGAGAAGTGCAAAACTGGGGTAGAAATGGACACAAATGTTTAAAAAGGGTTAGAGAGGTGCAATACTGCATTAGAAATGGACACAAATGGTTACAAAGAGTTAGAGAGGTGAATAACAGCGGTAGAAATGGCCAAAGGCTGCTTGAAGGATTAAAAATAGGTTATAAAGGGTTAGAAATGGTCAAAGATGGGTTAAGAAGGGATAGAGAAGCCCAAAAATGGGTTAGATATGGCCGAAATTGGGCCCAGATTTATTAGAGATGTGCAAAAATGAGTTAGAAAAGGAAAACTACGGCTTGAAACGGGTTGCAATTGGGCAGAAAAGGATTAGAAATAGCCAAAACTGGCTTTAAAATTCTTAGAGAAGAGCAAAATTGGGTTAGAAACGGCCAAAACCGGCTTAACAATGATGAGAGAAGAGCAAAACTGGAGTAGAAATGGCCAAAAATGGCTTAAATCTGGAAAAAAGCTTTGTTAGACAAGGCTAGAAATAGACAAAAATGATTTAAAATGAGTTAGAAGTGAGTAAAAATAGGTTAGAAATGGTCAAAATTGGCTTAAAATGGGAGGGAAAATAGGCAAAAATAGTTTAGAAAAGGAAAAAGAAAGGCTGAAAATTGGTTAGAAATTGACAAAATTGTTTAGAGAAGGAAAAAAATGGCATAAAAGGCATTGAAAGTGGGCAAAAATGGTTTAGAAAGAGGAAACAATGGCTTTATGACGGTTAGAGAAGTGCAAAACTGGGGTAGAAATGGACACATGTTTAAAAAGGGTTAGAGAGGTGCAATACCGTGTTAGGAATGGACACAAATGGTTAAAAAGTGTTAGATTGGTGGAAAATGGGAAGAAATGGGCAAAAATGACTTAAAACTGGTAAGAGCTTAGCTAGACAAGGCAGGAAATAGCCAAAAGAGACATAAAATAACTTAGAAGTGAGTAAAAACAGGTTAGAAATGGTCAAAAACGGCTTAAAATGGGTTGGAAATGAGCAAAAATAGTTTAGAAAAGGAAAAAGAAAGGCTGAAAATTGGTTAGAATTTGACAAAATTGTTCAGAGAAGGAAAAAAATGGCATAAAAGGCGTTGAAAGTGGGCAAAAATGGTTTAGAAAGAGGAAACAATGACTTTATGAGGGTTAGAGAAGTGCAAAACTGGGGTAGAAATGGACACATGTTTAAAAAGGGTTAGAGAGGTGCAATACTGTGTTAGGAATGGACACAAATGGTTTAAAAGCGTTAGATTTAGGAAAATGGGAAGAAATGGGCAAAAACGACTTAAAACTGGTAAGAGCTTAGCTAGACAAGGCAGGAAATAGCCAAAAGAGACATAAAATAACTTAGAAGTGAGTAAAAACAGGTTAGAAATGGTCAAAAACGGCTTAAAATGGGTTGGAAATGAGCAAAAATAGTTTAGAAAAGGAAAAAGAAAGGATGAAAATTGGTTAGAAATTGACAAAATTGTTCAGAGAAGGAAAAAAATGGCATAAAAGGCGTTGAAAGTGGGCAAAAATGGTTTAGAAAGAGGAAACAATGGCTTTATGACGGTTAGAGAAGTGCAAAACTGGGGTAGAAATGGACACAAATGTTTAAAAAGGGTTAGAGAGGTGCAATACTGCATTAGAAATGGACACAAATGGTTACAAAGAGTTAGAGAGGTGAATAACAGCGGTAGAAATGGCCAAAGGCTGCTTGAAGGATTAAAAATAGGTTATAAAGGGTTAGAAATGGTCAAAGATGGGTTAAGAAGGGATAGAGAAGCCCAAAAATGGGTTAGATATGGCCGAAATTGGGCCCAGATTTATTAGAGATGTGCAAAAATGAGTTAGAAAAGGAAAACTACGGCTTGAAACGGGTTGCAATTGGGCAGAAAAGGATTAGAAATAGCCAAAACTGGCTTTAAAATTCTTAGAGAAGAGCAAAATTGGGTTAGAAACGGCCAAAACCGGCTTAACAATGATGAGAGAAGAGCAAAACTGGAGTAGAAATGGCCAAAAATGGCTTAAATCTGGAAAAAAGCTTTGTTAGACAAGGCTAGAAATAGACAAAAATGATTTAAAATGAGTTAGAAGTGAGTAAAAATAGGTTAGAAATGGTCAAAATTGGCTTAAAATGGGAGAGAAAATAGGCAAAAATAGTTTAGAAAAGGAAAAAGAAAGGCTGAAAATTGGTTAGAAATTGACAAAATTGTTTAGAGAAGGAAAAAAATGGCATAAAAGGCATTGAAAGTGGGCAAAAATGGTTTAGAAAGAGGAAACAATGGCTTTATGACGGTTAGAGAAGTGCAAAACTGGGGTAGAAATGGACACAAATGTTTAAAAAGGGTTAGAGAGGTGCAATACTGCATTAGAAATGGACACAAATGGTTACAAAGAGTTAGAGAGGTGAATAACAGCGGTAGAAATGGCCAAAGGCTGCTTGAAGGATTAAAAATAGGTTATAAAGGGTTAGAAATGGTCAAAGATGGGTTAAGAAGGGATAGAGAAGCCCAAAAATGGGTTAGATATGGCCAAAATTGGGCCCAGATTTATTAGAGATGTGCAAAAATGAGTTAGAAAAGGAAAACTACGGCTTGAAACGGGTTGCAATTGGGCAGAAAAGGATTAGAAATAGCCAAAACTGGCTTTAAAATTCTTAGAGAAGAGCAAAATTGGGTTAGAAACGGCCAAAACCGGCTTAACAATGATGAGAGAAGAGCAAAACTGGAGTAGAAATGGCCAAAAATGGCTTAAATCTGGAAAAAAGCTTTGTTAGACAAGGCTAGAAATAGACAAAAATGATTTAAAATGAGTTAGAAGTGAGTAAAAATAGGTTAGAAATGGTCAAAATTGGCTTAAAATGGGAGAGAAAATAGGCAAAAATAGTTTAGAAAAGGAAAAAGAAAGGCTGAAAATTGGTTAGAAATTGACAAAATTGTTTAGAGAAGGAAAAAAATGGCATAAAAGGCATTGAAAGTGGGCAAAAATGGTTTAGAAAGAGGAAACAATGGCTTTATGACGGTTAGAGAAGTGCAAAACTGGGGTAGAAATGGACACATGTTTAAAAAGGGTTAGAGAGGTGCAATACCGTGTTAGGAATGGACACAAATGGTTAAAAAGTGTTAGATTGGTGGAAAATGGGAAGAAATGGGCAAAAACGACTTAAAACTGGTAAGAGCTTAGCTAGACAAGGCAGGAAATAGCCAAAAGAGACATAAAATAACTTAGAAGTGAGTAAAAACAGGTTAGAAATGGTCAAAAACGGCTTAAAATGGGTTGGAAATGAGCAAAAATAGTTTAGAAAAGGAAAAAGAAAGGATGAAAATTGGTTAGAAATTGACAAAATTGTTCAGAGAAGGAAAAAAATGGCATAAAAGGCGTTGAAAGTGGGCAAAAATGGTTTAGAAAGAGGAAACAATGGCTTTATGAGGGTTAGAGAAGTGCAAAACTGGGGTAGAAATGGACACAAATGTTTAAAAAGGGTTAGAGAGGTGCAATACTGCATTAGAAATGGACACAAATGGTTACAAAGAGTTAGAGAGGTGAATAACAGCGGTAGAAATGGCCAAAGGCTGCTTGAAGGATTAAAAATAGGTTATAAAGGGTTAGAAATGGTCAAAGATGGGTTAAGAAGGGATAGAGAAGCCCAAAAATGGGTTAGATATGGCCGAAATTGGGCCCAGATTTATTAGAGATGTGCAAAAATGAGTTAGAAAAGGAAAACTACGGCTTGAAACGGGTTGCAATTGGGCAGAAAAGGATTAGAAATAGCCAAAACTGGCTTTAAAATTCTTAGAGAAGAGCAAAATTGGGTTAGAAACGGCCAAAACCGGCTTAACAATGATGAGAGAAGAGCAAAACTGGAGTAGAAATGGCCAAAAATGGCTTAAATCTGGAAAAAAGCTTTGTTAGACAAGGCTAGAAATAGACAAAAATGATTTAAAATGAGTTAGAAGTGAGTAAAAATAGGTTAGAAATGGTCAAAATTGGCTTAAAATGGGAGAGAAAATAGGCAAAAATAGTTTAGAAAAGGAAAAAGAAAGGCTGAAAATTGGTTAGAAATTGACAAAATTGTTTAGAGAAGGAAAAAAATGGCATAAAAGGCATTGAAAGTGGGCAAAAATGGTTTAGAAAGAGGAAACAATGGCTTTATGACGGTTAGAGAAGTGCAAAACTGGGGTAGAAATGGACACATGTTTAAAAAGGGTTAGTGCCGCGGCCAGGTGGAGGGGAGAAAGCACCGATACGATGTAGGTTCACAAAATGCTCCGTTTATTGATTACAAGGCTGCTCTTAATATACTGTCTTACACGCGATCACGCATTACTTGATTGGCTGCTTCACTTTGCCCACGAGGGGTACACGCTCCACTTTACCTCTCCTGATTGGTTTCACACCTTCGCTTCAGCTTAGCGTTACATCATGCTTCTGGCATCTTGTTATTGCGTTCCTGTTTTGCTGATCTTGACACTTCTTCTTTTAACCTGGGGTCATAAGTTCACTTTCTCACAGCTTGCTGTAAGCCTGTTCAAGCGCCCATGCTCGACCCCCAACAGGTTAGAGAGGTGCAATACTGTGTTAGGAATGGACACAAATGGTTTAAAAGCGTTAGATTTAGGAAAATGGGAAGAAATGGGCAAAAACGACTTAAAACTGGTAAGAGCTTAGCTAGACAAGGCAGGAAATAGCCAAAAGAGACATAAAATAACTTAGAAGTGAGTAAAAACAGGTTAGAAATGGTCAAAAACGGCTTAAAATGGGTTGGAAATGAGCAAAAATAGTTTAGAAAAGGAAAAAGAAAGGCTGAAAATTGGTTAGAAATTGACAAAATTGTTCAGAGAAGGAAAAAAAATGGCATAAAAGGCATTGAAAGTGGGCAAAAATGGTTTAGAAAGAGGAAACAATGGCTTTATGACGGTTAGAGAAGTGCAAAACTGGGGTAGAAATGGACACAAATGTTTAAAAAGGGTTAGAGAGGTGCAATACTGCATTAGAAATGGACACAAATGGTTACAAAGAGTTAGAGAGGTGAATAACAGCGGTAGAAATGGCCAAAGGCTGCTTGAAGGATTAAAAATAGGTTATAAAGGGTTAGAAATGGTCAAAGATGGGTTAAGAAGGGATAGAGAAGCCCAAAAATGGGTTAGATATGGCCGAAATTGGGCCCAGATTTATTAGAGATGTGCAAAAATGAGTTAGAAAAGGAAAACTACGGCTTGAAACGGGTTGCAATTGGGCAGAAAAGGATTAGAAATAGCCAAAACTGGCTTTAAAATTCTTAGAGAAGAGCAAAATTGGGTTAGAAACGGCCAAAACCGGCTTAACAATGATGAGAGAAGAGCAAAACTGGAGTAGAAATGGCCAAAAATGGCTTAAATCTGGAAAAAAGCTTTGTTAGACAAGGCTAGAAATAGACAAAAATGATTTAAAATGAGTTAGAAGTGAGTAAAAATAGGTTAGAAATGGTCAAAATTGGCTTAAAATGGGAGAGAAAATAGGCAAAAATAGTTTAGAAAAGGAAAAAGAAAGGCTGAAAATTGGTTAGAAATTGACAAAATTGCTTAGAGAAGGAAAAAAATGGCATAAAAGGCATTGAAAGTGGGCAAAAATGGTTTAGAAAGAGGAAACAATGGCTTTATGACGGTTAGAGAAGTGCAAAACTGGGGTAGAAATGGACACATGTTTAAAAAGGGTTAGAGAGGTGCAATACCGTGTTAGGAATGGACACAAATGGTTAAAAAGTGTTAGATTGGTGGAAAATGGGAAGAAATGGGCAAAAATGACTTAAAACTGGTAAGAGCTTAGCTAGACAAGGCAGGAAATAGCCAAAAGAGACATAAAATAACTTAGAAGTGAGTAAAAACAGGTTAGAAATGGTCAAAAACGGCTTAAAATGGGTTGGAAATGAGCAAAAATAGTTTAGAAAAGGAAAAAGAAAGGCTGAAAATTGGTTAGAATTTGACAAAATTGTTCAGAGAAGGAAAAAAATGGCATAAAAGGCGTTGAAAGTGGGCAAAAATGGTTTAGAAAGAGGAAACAATGACTTTATGAGGGTTAGAGAAGTGCAAAACTGGGGTAGAAATGGACACATGTTTAAAAAGGGTTAGAGAGGTGCAATACTGTGTTAGGAATGGACACAAATGGTTTAAAAGCGTTAGATTTAGGAAAATGGGAAGAAATGGGCAAAAACGACTTAAAACTGGTAAGAGCTTAGCTAGACAAGGCAGGAAATAGCCAAAAGAGACATAAAATAACTTAGAAGTGAGTAAAAACAGGTTAGAAATGGTCAAAAACGGCTTAAAATGGGTTGGAAATGAGCAAAAATAGTTTAGAAAAGGAAAAAGAAAGGCTGAAAATTGGTTAGAAATTGACAAAATTGTTCAGAGAAGGAAAAAAATGGCATAAAAGGCGTTGAAAGTGGGCAAAAATGGTTTAGAAAGAGGAAACAATGGCTTTATGAGGGTTAGAGAAGTGCAAAACTGGGGTAGAAATGGACACAAATGTTTAAAAAGGGTTAGAGAGGTGCAATACTGCATTAGAAATGGACACAAATGGTTACAAAGAGTTAGAGAGGTGAATAACAGCGGTAGAAATGGCCAAAGGCTGCTTGAAGGATTAAAAATAGGTTATAAAGGGTTAGAAATGGTCAAAGATGGGTTAAGAAGGGATAGAGAAGCCCAAAAATGGGTTAGATATGGCCGAAATTGGGCCCAGATTTATTAGAGATGTGCAAAAATGAGTTAGAAAAGGAAAACTACGGCTTGAAACGGGTTGCAATTTGGCAGAAAAGGATTAGAAATAGCCAAAACTGGCTTTAAAATTCTTAGAGAAGAGCAAAATTGGGTTAGAAACGGCCAAAACCGGCTTAACAATGATGAGAGAAGAGCAAAACTGGAGTAGAAATGGCCAAAAATGGCTTAAATCTGGAAAAAAGCTTTGTTAGACAAGGCTAGAAATAGACAAAAATGATTTAAAATGAGTTAGAAGTGAGTAAAAATAGGTTAGAAATGGTCAAAATTGGCTTAAAATGGGAGAGAAAATAGGCAAAAATAGTTTAGAAAAGGAAAAAGAAAGGCTGAAAATTGGTTAGAAATTGACAAAATTGTTTAGAGAAGGAAAAAAATGGCATAAAAGGCGTTGAAAGTGGGCAAAAATGGTTTAGAAAGAGGAAACAATGGCTTTATGACGGTTAGAGAAGTGCAAAACTGGGGTAGAAATGGACACATGTTTAAAAAGGGTTAGAGAGGTGCAATACTGTGTTAGGAATGGACACAAATGGTTAAAAAGTGTTAGATTGGTGGAAAATGGGAAGAAATGGGCAAAAATGACTTAAAACTGGTAAGAGCTTAGCTAGACAAGGCAGGAAATAGCCAAAAGAGACATAAAATAACTTAGAAGTGAGTAAAAACAGGTTAGAAATGGTCAAAAACAGCTTAAAATGGGTTGGAAATGAGCAAAAATAGTTTAGAAAAGGAAAAAGAAAGGCTGAAAATTGGTTAGAAATTGACAAAATTGTTTAGAGAAGGAAAAAAATGGCATAAAAGGCGTTGAAAGTGGGCAAAAATGGTTTAGAAAGAGGAAACAATGACTTTATGAGGGTTAGAGAAGTGCAAAACTGGGGTAGAAATGGACACATGTTTAAAAAGGGTTAGTGCCGCGGCCAGGTGGAGGGGAGAAAACACCGATACGATGTAGGTTCACAAAATGCTCCGTTTATTGATTACAAGGCTGCTCTTAATATACTGTCTTACACGCGATCACGCATTACTTGATTGGCTGCTTCACTTTGCCCACGAGGGGTACACGCTCCACTTTACCTCTCCTGATTGGTTTCACACCTTCGCTTCAGCTTAGCGTTACATCATGCTTCTGGCATCTTGTTATTGCGTTCCTGTTTTGCTGATCTTGACACTTCTTCTTTTAACCTGGGGTCATAAGTTCACTTTCTCACAGCTTGCTGTAAGCCTGTTCAAGCGCCCATGCTCGACCCCCAACAGGTTAGAGAGGTGCAATACTGTGTTAGGAATGGACACAAATGGTTTAAAAGCGTTAGATTTAGGAAAATGGGAAGAAATGGGCAAAAACGACTTAAAACTGGTAAGAGCTTAGCTAGACAAGGCAGGAAATAGCCAAAAGAGACATAAAATAACATAGAAGTGAGTAAAAACAGGTTAGAAATGGTCAAAAACGGCTTAAAATGGGTTGGAAATGAGCAAAAATAGTTTAGAAAAGGAAAAAGAAAGGCTGAAAATTGGTTAGAAATTGACAAAATTGTTCAGAGAAGGAAAAAAAATGGCATAAAAGGCGTTGAAAGTGGGCAAAAATGGTTTAGAAAGAGGAAACAATGGCTTTATGAGGGTTAGAGAAGTGCAAAACTGGGGTAGAAATGGACACAAATGTTTAAAAAGGGTTAGAGAGGTGGAATACTGCATTAGAAATGGACACAAATGGTTACAAAGAGTTAGAGAGGTGAATAACAGCGGTAGAAATGGCCAAAGGCTGCTTGAAGGATTAAAAATAGGTTATAAAGGGTTAGAAATGGTCAAAGATGGGTTAAGAAGGGATAGAGAAGCCCAAAAATGGGTTAGATATGGCCAAAATTAGGCCCAGATTTATTAGAGATGTGCAAAAATGAGTTAGAAAAGGAAAACTACGGCTTGAAACGGGTTGCAATTGGGCAGAAAAGGATTAGAATTAGCCAAAATTGGCTTTAAAATTCTTAGAGAAGAGCAAAATTGGGTTAGAAACGGCCAAAACCGGCTTAACAATGATGAGAGAAGAGCAAAACTGGAGTAGAAATGGCCAAAAATGGCTTAAATCTGGAAAAAAGCTTTGTTAGACAAGGCTAGAAATAGACAAAAATGATTTAAAATGAGTTAGAAGTGAGTAAAAATAGGTTAGAAATGGTCAAAATTGGCTTAAAATGGGAGAGAAAATAGGCAAAAATAGTTTAGAAAAGGAAAAAGAAAGGCTGAAAATTGGTTAGAAATTGACAAAATTGTTTAGAGAAGGAAAAAAATGGCATAAAACGCATTGAAAGTGGGCAAAAATGGTTTAGAAAGAGGAAACAATGGCTTTATGACGGTTAGAGAAGTGCAAAACTGGGGTAGAAATGGACACATGTTTAAAAAGGGTTAGAGAGGTGCAATACTGTGTTAGGAATGGACACAAATGGTTAAAAAGTGTTAGATTGGTGGAAAATGGGAAGAAATGGGCAAAAATGACTTAAAACTGGTAAGAGCTTAGCTAGACAAGGCAGGAAATAGCCAAAAGAGACATAAAATAACTTAGAAGTGAGTAAAAACAGGTTAGAAATGGTCAAAAACAGCTTAAAATGGGTTGGAAATGAGCAAAAATAGTTTAGAAAAGGAAAAAGAAAGGCTGAAAATTGGTTAGAAATTGACAAAATTGTTTAGAGAAGGAAAAAAAATGGCATAAAAGGCATTGAAAGTGGGCAAAAATGGTTTAGAAAGAGGAAACAATGACTTTATGAGGGTTAGAGAAGTGCAAAACTGGGGTAGAAATGGACACATGTTTAAAAAGGGTTAGTGCCGCGGCCAGGTGGAGGGGAGAAAACACCGATACGATGTAGGTTCACAAAATGCTCCGTTTATTGATTACAAGGCTGCTCTTAATATACTGTCTTACACGCGATCACGCATTACTTGATTGGCTGCTTCACTTTGCCCACGAGGGGTACACGCTCCACTTTACCTCTCCTGATTGGTTTCACACCTTCGCTTCAGCTTAGCGTTACATCATGCTTCTGGCATCTTGTTATTGCGTTCCTGTTTTGCTGATCTTGACACTTCTTCTTTTAACCTGGGGTCATAAGTTCACTTTCTCACAGCTTGCTGTAAGCCTGTTCAAGCGCCCATGCTCGACCCCCAACAGGTTAGAGAGGTGCAATACTGTGTTAGGAATGGACACAAATGGTTTAAAAGCGTTAGATTTAGGAAAATGGGAAGAAATGGGCAAAAAACGACTTAAAACTGGTAAGAGCTTAGCTAGACAAGGCAGGAAATAGCCAAAAGAGACATAAAATAACTTAGAAGTGAGTAAAAACAGGTTAGAAATGGTCAAAAACGGCTTAAAATGGGTTGGAAATGAGCAAAAATAGTTTAGAAAAGGAAAAAGAAAGGCTGAAAATTGGTTAGAAATTGACAAAATTGTTCAGAGAAGGAAAAAAAATGGCATAAAAGGCGTTGAAAGTGGGCAAAAATGGTTTAGAAAGAGGAAACAATGGCTTTATGAGGGTTAGAGAAGTGCAAAACTGGGGTAGAAATGGACACAAATGTTTAAAAAGGGTTAGAGAGGTGCAATACTGCATTAGAAATGGACACAAATGGTTACAAAGAGTTAGAGAGGTGAATAACAGCGGTAGAAATGGCCAAAGGCTGCTTGAAGGATTAAAAATAGGTTATAAAGGGTTAGAAATGGTCAAAGATGGGTTAAGAAGGGATAGAGAAGCCCAAAAATGGGTTAGATATGGCCAAAATTAGGCCCAGATTTATTAGAGATGTGCAAAAATGAGTTAGAAAAGGAAAACTACGGCTTGAAACGGGTTGCAATTGGGCAGAAAAGGATTAGAATTAGCCAAAATTGGCTTTAAAATTCTTAGAGAAGAGCAAAATTGGGTTAGAAACGGCCAAAACCGGATTAACAATGATGAGAGAAGAGCAAAACTGGAGTAGAAATGGCCAAAAATGGCTTAAATCTGGAAAAAAGCTTTGTTAGACAAGGCTAGAAATAGACAAAAATGATTTAAAATGAGTTAGAAGTGAGTAAAAATAGGTTAGAAATGGTCAAAATTGGCTTAAAATGGGAGAGAAAATAGGCAAAAATAGTTTAGAAAAGGAAAAAGAAAGGCTGAAAATTGGTTAGAAATTGACAAAATTGCTTAGAGAAGGAAAAAAAATGGCATAAAAGGCATTGAAAGTGGGCAAAAATGGTTTAGAAAGAGGAAACAATGGCTTTATGAGGGTTAGAGAAGTGCAAAACTGGGGTAGAAATGGACACAAATGTTTAAAAAGGGTTAGAGAGGTGCAATACTGCATTAGAAATGGACACAAATGGTTACAAAGAGTTAGAGAGGTGAATAACAGCGGTAGAAATGGCCAAAGGCTGCTTGAAGGATTAAAAATAGGTTATAAAGGGTTAGAAATGGTCAAAGATGGGTTAAGAAGGGATAGAGAAGCCCAAAAATGGGTTAGATATGGCCAAAATTGGGCCCAGATTTATTAGATATGTGCAAAAATGAGTTAGAAAAGGAAAACTACGGCTTGAAACGGGTTGCAATTGGGCAGAAAAGGATTAGAAATAGCCAAAATTGGCTTTAAAATTCTTAGAGAAGAGCAAAATTGGGTTAGAAACGGCAAAAACCGACTTAACAATGATGAGAGAAGAGCAAAACTGGAGTAGAAATGGCCAAAAACGGCTTAAATCTGGAAAAAAGCTTTGTTAGACAAGGCTAGAAATAGACAAAAATGATTTAAAATGAGTTAGAAGTGAGTAAAAATAGGTTAGAAATGGTCAAAATTGGCTTAAAATGGGAGAGAAAATAGGCAAAAATAGTTTAGAAAAGGAAAAAGAAAGGCTGAAAATTGGTTAGAAATTGACAAAATTGCTTAGAGAAGGAAAAAAATGGCATAAAAGGCATTGAAAGTGGGCAAAAATGGTTTAGAAAGAGGAAACAATGGCTTTATGACGGTTAGAGAAGTGCAAAACTGGGGTAGAAATGGACACAAATGTTTAAAAAGGCTTAGAGAGGTGCAATACTGTGTTAGGAATGGACACAAATGGTTAAAAAGTGTTAGATTGGTGGAAAATGGGAAGAAATGGGCAAAAATGACTTAAAACTGGTAAGAGCTTAGCTAGACAAGGCAGGAAATAGCCAAAAGAGACATAAAATAACTTAGAAGTGAGTAAAAACAGGTTAGAAATGGTCAAAAACAGCTTAAAATGGGTTGGAAATGAGCAAAAATAGTTTAGAAAAGGAAAAAGAAAGGCTGAAAATTGGTTAGAAATTGACAAAATTGTTCAGAGAAGGAAAAAAATGGCATAAAAGGCGTTGAAAGTGGGCAAAAATGGTTTAGAAAGAGGAAACAATGGCTTTATGAGGGTTAGAGAAGTGCAAAACTGGGGTAGAAATGGACACAAATGTTTAAAAAGGGTTAGAGAGGTGCAATACTGCATTAGAAATGGACACAAATGGTTACAAAGAGTTAGAGAGGTGAATAACAGCGGTAGAAATGGCCAAAGGCTGCTTGAAGGATTAAAAATAGGTTATAAAGGGTTAGAAATGGTCAAAGATGGGTTAAGAAGGGATAGAGAAGCCCAAAAATGGGTTAGATATGGCCAAAATTAGGCCCAGATTTATTAGAGATGTGCAAAAATGAGTTAGAAAAGGAAAACTACGGCTTGAAACGGGTTGCAATTGGGCAGAAAAGGATTAGAATTAGCCAAAATTGGCTTTAAAATTCTTAGAGAAGAGCAAAATTGGGTTAGAAACGGCCAAAACCGGCTTAACAATGATGAGAGAAGAGCAAAACTGGAGTAGAAATGGCCAAAAATGGCTTAAATCTGGAAAAAAGCTTTGTTAGACAAGGCTAGAAATAGACAAAAATGATTTAAAATGAGTTAGAAGTGAGTAAAAATAGGTTAGAAATGGTCAAAATTGGCTTAAAATGGGAGAGAAAATAGGCAAAAATAGTTTAGAAAAGGAAAAAGAAAGGCTGAAAATTGGTTAGAAATTGACAAAATTGCTTAGAGAAGGAAAAAAATGGCATAAAAGGCATTGAAAGTGGGCAAAAATGGTTTAGAAAGAGGAAACAATGGCTTTATGACGGTTAGAGAAGTGCAAAACTGGGGTAGAAATGGACACAAATGTTTAAAAAGGGTTAGAGAGGTGCAATACTGTGTTAGGAATGGACACAAATGGTTAAAAAGTGTTAGATTGGTGGAAAATGGGAAGAAATGGGCAAAAATGACTTAAAACTGGTAAGAGCTTAGCTAGACAAGGCAGGAAATAGCCAAAAGAGACATAAAATAACTTAGAAGTGAGTAAAAACAGGTTAGAAATGGTCAAAAACAGCTTAAAATGGGTTGGAAATGAGCAAAAATAGTTTAGAAAAGGAAAAAGAAAGGATGAAAATTGGTTAGAAATTGACAAAATTGTTTAGAGAAGGAAAAAAATGGCATAAAAGTCGTTGAAAGTGGGCAAAAATGGTTTAGAAAGAGGAAACAATGGCTTTATGACGGTTAGAGAAGTGCAAAACTGGGGTAGAAATGGACACAAATGTTTAAAAAGGCTTAGAGAGGTGCAATACTGTGTTAGGAATGGACACAAATGGTTAAAAAGTGTTAGATTGGTGGAAAATGGGAAGAAATGGGCAAAAATGACTTAAAACTGGTAAGAGCTTAGCTAGACAAGGCAGGAAATAGCCAAAAGAGACATAAAATAACTTAGAAGTGAGTAAAAACAGGTTAGAAATGGTCAAAAACGGCTTAAAATGGGTTGGAAATGAGCAAAAATAGTTTAGAAAAGGAAAAAGAAAGGCTGAAAATTGGTTAGAAATTGACAAAATTGTTCAGAGAAGGAAAAAAATGGCATAAAAGGCATTGAAAGTGGGCAAAAATGGTTTAGAAAGAGGAAACAATGGCTTTATGAGGGTTAGAGAAGTGCAAAACTGGGGTAGAAATGGACACAAATGTTTAAAAAGGGTTAGAGAGGTGCAATACTGCATTAGAAATGGACACAAATGGTTACAAAGAGTTAGAGAGGTGAATAACAGCGGTAGAAATGGCCAAAGGCTGCTTGAAGGATTAAAAATAGGTTATAAAGGGTTAGAAATGGTCAAAGATGGGTTAAGAAGGGATAGAGAAGCCCAATAATGGGTTAGATATGGCCAAAATTAGGCCCAGATTTATTAGAGATGTGCAAAAATGAGTTAGAAAAGGAAAACTACGGCTTGAAACGGGTTGCAATTGGGCAGAAAAGGATTAGAATTAGCCAAAATTGGCTTTAAAATTCTTAGAGAAGAGCAAAATTGGGTTAGAAACGGCCAAAACCGACTTAACAATGATGAGAGAAGAGCAAAACCGGAGTAGAAATGGCCAAAAATGGCTTAAATCTGGAAAAAAGCTTTGTTAGACAAGGCTAGAAATAGACAAAAATGATTTAAAATGAGTTAGAAGTGAGTAAAAATAGGTTAGAAATGGTCAAAATTGGCTTAAAATGGGAGAGAAAATAGGCAAAAATAGTTTAGAAAAGGAAAAAGAAAGGCTGAAAATTGGTTAGAAATTGACAAAATTGCTTAGAGAAGGAAAAAAATGGCATAAAAGGCATTGAAAGTGGGCAAAAATGGTTTAGAAAGAGGAAACAATGGCTTTATGAGGGTTAGAGAAGTGCAAAACTGGGGTAGAAATGGACACAAATGTTTAAAAAGGGTTAGAGAGGTGCAATACTGTGTTAGGAATGGACACAAATGGTTAAAAAGTGTTAGATTGGTGGAAAATGGGAAGAAATGGGCAAAAATGACTTAAAACTGGTAAGAGCTTAGCTAGACAAGGCAGGAAATAGCCAAAAGAGACATAAAATAACTTAGAAGTGAGTAAAAACAGGTTAGAAATGGTCAAAAACGGCTTAAAATGGGTTGGAAATGAGCAAAAATAGTTTAGAAAAGGAAAAAGAAAGGCTGAAAATTGGTTAGAAATTGACAAAATTGTTTAGAGAAGGAAAAAAATGGCATAAAAGGCATTGAAAGTGGGCAAAAATGGTTTAGAAAGAGGAAACAATGACTTTATGAGGGTTAGAGAAGTGCAAAACTGGGGTAGAAATGGACACAAATGTTTAAAAAGGGTTAGAGAGGTGCAATACTGTGTTAGGAATGGACACAAATGGTTTAAAAGCGTTAGATTTAGGAAAATGGGAAGAAATGGGCAAAAACGACTTAAAACTGGTAAGAGCTTAGCTAGACAAGGCAGGAAATAGCCAAAAGAGACATAAAATAACTTAGAAGTGAGTAAAAACAGGTTAGAAATGGTCAAAAACGGCTTAAAATGGGTTGGAAATGAGCAAAAATAGTTTAGAAAAGGAAAAAGAAAGGATGAAAATTGGTTAGAAATTGACAAAATTGTTCAGAGAAGGAAAAAAATGGCATAAAAGGCATTGAAAGTGGGCAAAAATGGTTTAGAAAGAGGAAACAATGGCTTTATGAGGGTTAGAGAAGTGCAAAACTGGGGTAGAAATGGACACAAATGTTTAAAAAGGGTTAGAGAGGTGCAATACTGCATTAGAAATGGACACAAATGGTTACAAAGAGTTAGAGAGGTGAATAACAGCGGTAGAAATGGCCAAAGGCTGCTTGAAGGATTAAAAATAGGTTATAAAGGGTTAGAAATGGTCAAAGATGGGTTAAGAAGGGATAGAGAAGCCCAAAAATGGGTTAGATATGGCCAAAATTAGGCCCAGATTTATTAGAGATGTGCAAAAATGAGTTAGAAAAGGAAAACTACGGCTTGAAACGGGTTGCAATTGGGCAGAAAAGGATTAGAATTAGCCAAAATTGGCTTTAAAATTCTTAGAGAAGAGCAAAATTGGGTTAGAAACGGCCAAAACCGACTTAACAATGATGAGAGAAGAGCAAAACCGGAGTAGAAATGGCCAAAAATGGCTTAAATCTGGAAAAAAGCTTTGTTAGACAAGGCTAGAAATAGACAAAAATGATTTAAAATGAGTTAGAAGTGAGTAAAAATAGGTTAGAAATGGTCAAAATTGGCTTAAAATGGGAGGGAAAATAGGCAAAAATAGTTTAGAAAAGGAAAAAGAAAGGCTGAAAATTGGTTAGAAATTGACAAAATTGCTTAGAGAAGGAAAAAAATGGCATAAAAGGCATTGAAAGTGGGCAAAAAATGGTTTAGAAAGAGGAAACAATGGCTTTATGAGGGTTAGAGAAGTGCAAAACTGGGGTAGAAATGGACACAAATGTTTAAAAAGGGTTAGAGAGGTGCAATACTGTGTTAGGAATGGACACAAATGGTTAAAAAGTGTTAGATTGGTGGAAAATGGGAAGAAATGGGCAAAAATTACTTAAAACTGGTAAGAGCTTAGCTAGACAAGGCAGGAAATAGCCAAAAGAGACATAAAATAACTTAGAAGTGAGTAAAAACAGGTTAGAAATGGTCAAAAACGGCTTAAAATGGGTTGGAAATGAGCAAAAATAGTTTAGAAAAGGAAAAAGAAAGGCTGAAAATTGGTTAGAAATTGACAAAATTGTTTAGAGAAGGAAAAAAATGGCATAAAAGGCATTGAAAGTGGGCAAAAATGGTTTAGAAAGAGGAAACAATGGCTTTATGAGGGTTAGAGAAGTGCAAAACTGGGGTAGAAATGGACACAAATGTTTAAAAAGGGTTAGAGAGGTGCAATACTGCATTAGAAATGGACACAAATGGTTACAAAGAGTTAGAGAGGTGAATAACAGCGGTAGAAATGGCCAAAGGCTGCTTGAAGGATTAAAAATAGGTTATAAAGTGTTAGAAATGGTCAAAGATGGGTTAAGAAGGGATAGAGAAGCCCAAAAATGGGTTAGATATGGCCAAAATTGGGCCCAGATTTATTAGAGATGTGCAAAAATGAGTTAGAAAAGGAAAACTACGGCTTGAAACGGGTTGCAATTTGGCAGAAAAGGATTAGAAATAGCCAAAACTGGCTTTAAAATTCTTAGAGAAGAGCAAAATTGGGTTAGAAACGGCCAAAACCGGCTTAACAATGATGAGAGAAGAGCAAAACTGGAGTAGAAATGGCCAAAAATGGCTTAAATCTGGAAAAAAGCTTTGTTAGACAAGGCTAGAAATAGACAAAAATGATTTAAAATGAGTTAGAAGTGAGTAAAAATAGGTTAGAAATGGTCAAAATTGGCTTAAAATGGGAGAGAAAATAGGCAAAAATAGTTTAGAAAAGGAAAAAGAAAGGCTGAAAATTGGTTAGAAATTGACAAAATTGTTTAGAGAAGGAAAAAAATGGCATAAAAGGCATTGAAAGTGGGCAAAAATGGTTTAGAAAGAGGAAACAATGGCTTTATGACGGTTAGAGAAGTGCAAAACTGGGGTAGAAATGGACACAAATGTTTAAAAAGGGTTAGAGAGGTGCAATACTGTGTTAGGAATGGACACAAATGGTTAAAAAGTGTTAGATTGGTGGAAAATGGGAAGAAATGGGCAAAAATGACTTAAAACTGGTAAGAGCTTAGCTAGACAAGGCAGGAAATAGCCAAAAGAGACATAAAATAACTTAGAAGTGAGTAAAAACAGGTTCGAAATGGTCAAAAACGGCTTAAAATGGGTTGGAAATGAGCAAAAATAGTTTAGAAAAGGAAAAAGAAAGGCTGAAAATTGGTTAGAAATTGACAAAATTGTTTAGAGAAGGAAAAAAATGGCATAAAAGGCATTGAAAGTGGGCAAAAATGGTTTAGAAAGAGGAAACAATGACTTTATGAGGGTTAGAGAAGTGCAAAACTGGGGTAGAAATGGACACAAATGTTTAAAAAGGGTTAGAGAGGAGCAATACTGTGTTAGGAATGGACACAAATGGTTTAAAAGCGTTAGATTTAGGAAAATGGGAAGAAATGGGCAAAAACGACTTAAAACTGGTAAGAGCTTAGCTAGACAAGGCAGGAAATAGCCAAAAGAGACATAAAATAACTTAGAAGTGAGTAAAAACAGGTTAGAAATGGTCAAAAACGGCTTAAAATGGGTTGGAAATGAGCAAAAATAGTTTAGAAAAGGAAAAAGAAAGGATGAAAATTGGTTAGAAATTGACAAAATTGTTTAGAGAAGGAAAAAAATGGCATAAAAGGCATTGAAAGTGGGCAAAAATGGTTTAGAAAGAGGAAACAATGACTTTATGAGGGTTAGAGAAGTGCAAAACTGGGGTAGAAATGGACACAAATGTTTAAAAAGGGTTAGAGAGGTGCAATACTGCATTAGAAATGGACACAAATGGTTACAAAGAGTTAGAGAGGTGAATAACAGCGGTAGAAATGGCCAAAGGCTGCTTGAAGGATTAAAAATAGGTTATAAAGGGTTAGAAATGGTCAAAGATGGGTTAAGAAGGGATAGAGAAGCCCAAAAATGGGTTAGATATGGCCAAAATTAGGCCCAGATTTATTAGAGATGTGCAAAAATGAGTTAGAAAAGGAAAACTACGGCTTGAAACGGGTTGCAATTGGGCAGAAAAGGATTAGAATTAGCCAAAATTGGCTTTAAAATTCTTAGAGAAGAGCAAAATTGGGTTAGAAACGGCCAAAACCGACTTAACAATGATGAGAGAAGAGCAAAACCGGAGTAGAAATGGCCAAAAATGGCTTAAATCTGGAAAAAAGCTTTGTTAGACAAGGCTAGAAATAGACAAAAATGATTTAAAATGAGTTAGAAGTGAGTAAAAATAGGTTAGAAATGGTCAAAATTGGCTTAAAATGGGAGGGAAAATAGGCAAAAATAGTTTAGAAAAGGAAAAAGAAAGGCTGAAAATTGGTTAGAAATTGACAAAATTGCTTAGAGAAGGAAAAAAATGGCATAAAAGGCATTGAAAGTGGGCAAAAATGGTTTAGAAAGAGGAAACAATGGCTTTATGAGGGTTAGAGAAGTGCAAAACTGGGGTAGAAATGGACACAAATGTTTAAAAAGGGTTAGAGAGGTGCAATACTGTGTTAGGAATGGACACAAATGGTTAAAAAGTGTTAGATTGGTGGAAAACGGGAAGAAATGGGCAAAAATGACTTAAAACTGGTAAGAGCTTAGCTAGACAAGGCAGGAAATAGCCAAAAGAGACATAAAATAACTTAGAAGTGAGTAAAAACAGGTTAGAAATGGTCAAAAACGGCTTAAAATGGGTTGGAAATGAGCAAAAATAGTTTAGAAAAGGAAAAAGAAAGGCTGAAAATTGGTTAGAAATTGACAAAATTGTTTAGAGAAGGAAAAAAATGGCATAAAAGGCATTGAAAGTGGGCAAAAATGGTTTAGAAAGAGGAAACAATGGCTTTATGAGGGTTAGAGAAGTGCAAAACTGGGGTAGAAATGGACACAAATGTTTAAAAAGGGTTAGAGAGGTGCAATACTGCATTAGAAATGGACACAAATGGTTACAAAGAGTTAGAGAGGTGAATAACAGCGGTAGAAATGGCCAAAGGCTGCTTGAAGGATTAAAAATAGGTTATAAAGTGTTAGAAATGGTCAAAGATGGGTTAAGAAGGGATAGAGAAGCCCAAAAATGGGTTAGATATGGCCGAAATTGGGCCCAGATTTATTAGAGATGTGCAAAAATGAGTTAGAAAAGGAAAACTACGGCTTGAAACGGGTTGCAATTGGGCAGAAAAGGATTAGAAATAGCCAAAACTGGCTTTAAAATTCTTAGAGAAGAGCAAAATTGGGTTAGAAACGGCCAAAACCGGCTTAACAATGATGAGAGAAGAGCAAAACTGGAGTAGAAATGGCCAAAAACGGCTTAAATCTGGAAAAAAGCTTTGTTAGACAAGGCTAGAAATAGACAAAAATGATTTAAAATGAGTTAGAAGTGAGTAAAAATAGGTTAGAAATGGTCAAAATTGGCTTAAAATGGGAGAGAAAATAGGCAAAAATAGTTTAGAAAAGGAAAAAGAAAGGCTGAAAATTGGTTAGAAATTGACAAAATTGTTTAGAGAAGGAAAAAAATGGCATAAAAGGCATTGAAAGTGGGCAAAAATGGTTTAGAAAGAGGAAACAATGGCTTTATGACGGTTAGAGAAGTGCAAAACTGGGGTAGAAATGGACACAAATGTTTAAAAAGGGTTAGAGAGGTGCAATACTGTGTTAGGAATGGACACAAATGGTTAAAAAGTGTTAGAGTGGTGGAAAATGGGAAGAAATGGGCAAAAATGACTTAAAACTGGTAAGAGCTTAGCTAGACAAGGCAGGAAATAGCCAAAAGAGACATAAAATAACTTAGAAGTGAGTAAAAACAGGTTAGAAATGGTCAAAAACAGCTTAAAATGGGTTGGAAATGAGCAAAAATACTTTAGAAAAGGAAAAAGAAAGGATGAAAATTGGTTAGAAATTGACAAAATTGTTTAGAGAAGGAAAAAAATGGCATAAAAGGCATTGAAAGTGGGCAAATATGGTTTAGAAAGAGGAAACAATGGCTTTATGACGGTTAGAGAAGTGCAAAACTGGGGTAGAAATGGACACAAATGTTTTAAAAGGCTTAGAGAGGTGCAATACTGTGTTAGGAATGGACACAAATGGTTAAAAAGTGTTAGATTGGTGGAAAATGGGAAGAAATGGGCAAAAATGACTTAAAACTGGTAAGAGCTTAGCTAGACAAGGCAGGAAATAGCCAAAAGAGACATAAAATAACTTAGAAGTGAGTAAAAACAGGTTAGAAATGGTCAAAAACGGCTTAAAATGGGTTGGAAATGAGCAAAAATAGTTTAGAAAAGGAAAAAGAAAGGCTGAAAATTGGTTAGAATTTGACAAAATTGTTCAGAGAAGGAAAAAAATGGCATAAAAGGCGTTGAAAGTGGGCAAAAATGGTTTAGAAAGAGGAAACAATGACTTTATGAGGGTTAGAGAAGTGCAAAACTGGGGTAGAAATGGACACATGTTTAAAAAGGGTTAGAGAGGTGCAATACTGTGTTAGGAATGGACACAAATGGTTAAAAAGTGTTAGATTTAGGAAAATGGGAAGAAATGGGCAAAAATGACTTAAAACTGGTAAGAGCTTAGCTAGACAAGGCAGGAAATAGCCAAAAGAGACATAAAATAACTTAGAAGTGAGTAAAAACAGGTTAGAAATGGTCAAAAACGGCTTAAAATGGGTTGGAAATGAGCAAAAATAGTTTAGAAAAGGAAAAAGAAAGGATGAAAATTGGTTAGAAATTGACAAAATTGTTTAGAGAAGGAAAAAAATGGCATAAAAGTCGTTGAAAGTGGGCAAAAATGGTTTAGAAATAGGAAACAATGACTTTATGAGGGTTAGAGAAGTGCAAAACTGGGGTAGAAATGGACACAAATGTTTAAAAAGGGTTATAGAGGTGCAATACTGCATTAGAAATGGACACAAATGGTTACAAAGAGTTAGAGAGGTGAATAACAGCGGTAGAAATGGCCAAAGGCTGCTTGAAGGATTAAAAATAGGTTATAAAGGGTTAGAAATGGTCAAAGATGGGTTAAGAAGGGATAGAGAAGCCCAAAAATGGGTTAGATATGGCCAAAATTGGGCCCAGATTTATTAGATATGTGCAAAAATGAGTTAGAAAAGGAAAACTACGGCTTGAAACGGGTTGCAATTGGGCACAAAAGGATTAGAAATAGCCAAAATTGGCTTTAAAATTCTTAGAGAAGAGCAAAATTGGGTTAGAAACGGCAAAAACCGACTTAACAATGATGAGAGAAGAGCAAAACTGGAGTAGAAATGGCCAAAAACGGCTTAAATCTGGAAAAAAGCTTTGTTAGACAAGGCTAGAAATAGACAAAAATGACTTAAAATGAGTTTGAAGTGAGTAAAAATAGGTTAGAAATGGTCAAAATTGGCTTAAAATGGGAGAGAAAATAGGCAAAAATAGTTTAGAAAAGGAAAAAGAAAGGCTGAAAATTGGTTAGAAATTGACAAAATTGTTTAGAGAAGGAAAAAAATGGCATAAAAGGCATTGAAAGTGGGCAAAAATGGTTTAGAAAGAGGAAACAATGGCTTTATGACGGTTAGAGAAGTGCAAAACTGGGGTAGAAATGGACACAAATGTTTAAAAAGGGTTAGAGAGGTGCAATACTGTGTTAGGAATGGACACAAATGGTTAAAAAGTGTTAGATTGGTGGAAAATGGGAAGAAATGGGCAAAAATGACTTAAAACTGGTAAGAGCTTAGCTAGACAAGGCAGGAAATAGCCAAAAGAGACATAAAATAACTTAGAAGTGAGTAAAAACAGGTTAGAAATGGTCAAAAACAGCTTAAAATGGGTTGGAAATGAGCAAAAATACTTTAGAAAAGGAAAAAGAAAGGATGAAAATTGGTTAGAAATTGACAAAATTGTTTAGAGAAGGAAAAAAATGGCATAAAAGGCATTGAAAGTGGGCAAATATGGTTTAGAAAGAGGAAACAATGGCTTTATGACGGTTAGAGAAGTGCAAAACTGGGGTAGAAATGGACACAAATGTTTAAAAAGGCTTAGAGAGGTGCAATACTGTGTTAGGAATGGACACAAATGGTTAAAAAGTGTTAGATTGGTGGAAAATGGGAAGAAATGGGCAAAAATGACTTAAAACTGGTAAGAGCTTAGCTAGACAAGGCAGGAAATAGCCAAAAGAGACATAAAATAACTTAGAAGTGAGTAAAAACAGGTTAGAAATGGTCAAAAACGGCTTAAAATGGGTTGGAAATGAGCAAAAATAGTTTAGAAAAGGAAAAAGAAAGGCTGAAAATTGGTTAGAATTTGACAAAATTGTTCAGAGAAGGAAAAAAAATGGCATAAAAGTCGTTGAAAGTGGGCAAAAATGGTTTAGAAAGAGGAAACAATGACTTTATGAGGGTTAGAGAAGTGCAAAACTGGGGTAGAAATGGACACATGTTTAAAAAGGGTTAGAGAGGTGCAATACTGTGTTAGGAATGGACACAAATGGTTAAAAAGTGTCAGATTTAGGAAAATGGGAATAAATGGGCAAAAATGACTTAAAACTGGTAAGAGCTTAGCTAGACAAGGCAGGAAATAGCCAAAAGAGACATAAAATAACTTAGAAGTGAGTAAAAACAGGTTAGAAATGGTCAAAAACGGCTTAAAATGGGTTGGAAATGAGCAAAAATAGTTTAGAAAAGGAAAAAGAAAGGATGAAAATTGGTTAGAAATTGACAAAATTGTTTAGAGAAGGAAAAAAATGGCATAAAAGTCGTTGAAAGTGGGCAAAAATGGTTTAGAAATAGGAAACAATGACTTTATGAGGGTTAGAGAAGTGCAAAACTGGGGTAGAAATGGACACAAATGTTTAAAAAGGGTTATAGAGGTGCAATACTGCATTAGAAATGGACACAAATGGTTACAAAGAGTTAGAGAGGTGAATAACAGCGGTAGAAATGGCCAAAGGCTGCTTGAAGGATTAAAAATAGGTTATAAAGGGTTAGAAATGGTCAAAGATGGGTTAAGAAGGGATAGAGAAGCCCAAAAATGGGTTAGATATGGCCAAAATTGGGCCCAGATTTATTAGATATGTGCAAAAATGAGTTAGAAAAGGAAAACTACGGCTTGAAACGGGTTGCAATTGGGCACAAAAGGATTAGAAATAGCCAAAATTGGCTTTAAAATTCTTAGAGAAGAGCAAAATTGGGTTAGAAACGGCAAAAAACCGACTTAACAATGATGAGAGAAGAGCAAAACTGGAGTAGAAATGGCCAAAAACGGCTTAAATCTGGAAAAAAGCTTTGTTAGACAAGGCTAGAAATAGACAAAAATGACTTAAAATGAGTTTGAAGTGAGTAAAAATAGGTTAGAAATGGTCAAAATTGGCTTAAAATGGGAGGGAAAATAGGCAAAAATAGTTTAGAAAAGGAAAAAGAAAGGCTGAAAATTGGTTAGAAATTGACAAAATTGCTTAGAGAAGGAAAAAAATGGCATAAAAGGCATTGAAAGTGGGCAAAAATGGTTTAGAAAGAGGAAACAATGGCTTTATGACGGTTAGAGAAGTGCAAAACTGGGGTAGAAATGGACACAAATGTTTAAAAAAGGCTTAGAGAGGTGCAATACTGTGTTAGGAATGGACACAAATGGTTAAAAAGTGTTAGATTGGTGGAAAATGGGAAGAAATGGGCAAAAATGACTTAAAACTGGTAAGAGCTTAGCTAGACAAGGCAGGAAATAGCCAAAAGAGACATAAAATAACTTAGAAGTGAGTAAAAACAGGTTAGAAATGGTCAAAAACGGCTTAAAATGGGTTGGAAATGAGCAAAAATAGTTTAGAAAAGGAAAAAGAAAGGATGAAAATTGGTTAGAAATTGACAAAATTGTTTAGAGAAGGAAAAAAAAGGCATAAAAGGCATTGAAAGTGGGCAAAAATGGTTTAGAAAGAGGAAACAATGGCTTTATGAGGGTTAGAGAAGTGCAAAACGGGTAGAAATGGACACATGTTTAAAAAGGGTTAGAGAGGTGCAATACTGCATTAGAAATGGACACAAATGGTTACAAAGAGTTAGAGAGGTGAATAACAGCGGTAGAAATGGCCAAAGGCTGCTTGAAGGATTAAAAATAGGTTATAAAGGGTTAGAAATGGTCAAAGATGGGTTAAGAAGGGATAGAGAAGCCCAAAAATGGGTTAGATATGGCCAAAATTGGGCCCAGATTTATTAGAGATGTGCAAAAATGAGTTAGAAAAGGAAAACTACGGCTTGAAACGGGTTGCAATTGGGCAGAAAAGGATTAGAAATAGCCAAAATTGGCTTTAAAATTCTTAGAGAAGAGCAAAATTGGGTTAGAAACGGCAAAAACCGACTTAACAATGATGAGAGAAGAGCAAAACTGGAGTAGAAATGGCCAAAAACGGCTTAAATCTGGAAAAAAGCTTTGTTAGACAAGGCTAGAAATAGACAAAAATGACTTAAAATGAGTTTGAAGTGAGTAAAAATAGGTTAGAAATGGTCAAAATTGGCTTAAAATGGGAGGGAAAATAGGCAAAAATAGTTTAGAAAAGGAAAAAGAAAGGCTGAAAATTGGTTAGAAATTGACAAAATTGCTTAGAGAAGGAAAAAAATGGCATAAAAGGCATTGAAAGTGGGCAAAAATGGTTTAGAAAGAGGAAACAATGGCTTTATGACGGTTAGAGAAGTGCAAAACTGGGGTAGAAATGGACACAAATGTTTAAAAAGGCTTAGAGAGGTGCAATACTGTGTTAGGAATGGACACAAATGGTTAAAAAGTGTTAGATTGGTGGAAAATGGGAAGAAATGGGCAAAAATGACTTAAAACTGGTAAGAGCTTAGCTAGACAAGGCAGGAAATAGCCAAAAGAGACATAAAATAACTTAGAAGTGAGTAAAAACAGGTTAGAAATGGTCAAAAACGGCTTAAAATGGGTTGGAAATGAGCAAAAATAGTTTAGAAAAGGAAAAAGAAAGGATGAAAATTGGTTAGAAATTGACAAAATTGTTTAGAGAAGGAAAAAAATGGCATAAAAGGCATTGAAAGTGGGCAAAAATGGTTTAGAAAGAGGAAACAATGGCTTTATGAGGGTTAGAGAAGTGCAAAACTGGGGTAGAAATGGACACATGTTTAAAAAGGGTTAGAGAGGTGCAATACTGTGTTAGGAATGGACACAAATGGTTAAAAAGTGTTAGATTTAGGAAAATGGGAAGAAATGGGCAAAAATGACTTAAAACTGGTAAGAGCTTAGCTAGACAAGGCAGGAAATAGCCAAAAGAGACATAAAATAACTTAGAAGTGAGTAAAAACAGGTTAGAAATGGTCAAAAACGGCTTAAAATGGGTTGGAAATGAGCAAAAATAGTTTAGAAAAGGAAAAAGAAAGGATGAAAATTGGTTAGAAATTGACAAAATTGTTTAGAGAAGGAAAAAAATGGCATAAAAGTCGTTGAAAGTGGGCAAAAATGGTTTAGAAAGAGGAAACAATGGCTTTATGAGGGTTAGAGAAGTGCAAAACTGGGGTAGAAATGGACACAAATGTTTAAAAAGGGTTAGAGAGGTGCAATACTGCATTAGAAATGGACACAAATGGTTACAAAGAGTTAGAGAGGTGAATAACAGCGGTAGAAATGGCCAAAGGCTGCTTGAAGGATTAAAAATAGGTTATAAAGGGTTAGAAATGGTCAAAGATGGGTTAAGAAGGGATAGAGAAGCCCAAAAATGGGTTAGATATGGCCAAAATTGGGCCCAGATTTATTAGAGATGTGCAAAAATGAGTTAGAAAAGGAAAACTACGGCTTGAAACGGGTTGCAATTGGGCAGAAAAGGATTAGAAATAGCCAAAATTGGCTTTAAAATTCTTAGAGAGGAGCAAAATTGGGTTAGAAACGGCCAAAACCGGCTTAACAATGATGAGAGAAGAGCAAAACTGGAGTAGAAATGGCAAAAACGGCTTAAATCTGGAAAAAAGCTTTGTTAGACAAGGCTAGAAATAGACAAAAATGACTTAAAATGAGTTCGAAGTGAGTAAAAATAGGTTAGAAATGGTCAAAATTGGCTTAAAATGGGAGGGAAAATAGGCAAAAATAGTTTAGAAAAGGAAAAAGAAAGGCTGAAAATTGGTTAGAAATTGACAAAATTGCTTAGAGAAGGAAAAAAATGGCATAAAAGGCATTGAAAGTGGGCAAAAATGGTTTAGAAAGAGGAAACAATGGCTTTATGACGGTTAGAGAAGTGCAAAACTGGGGTAGAAATGGACACAAATGTTTAAAAAGGCTTAGAGAGGTGCAATACTGTGTTAGGAATGGACACAAATGGTTAAAAAGTGTTAGATTGGTGGAAAATGGGAAGAAATGGGCAAAAATGACTTAAAACTGGTAAGAGCTTAGCTAGACAAGGCAGGAAATAGCCAAAAGAGACATAAAATAACTTAGAAGTGAGTAAAAACAGGTTAGAAATGGTCAAAAACGGCTTAAAATGGGTTGGAAATGAGCAAAAATAGTTTAGAAAAGGAAAAAGAAAGGATGAAAATTGGTTAGAAATTGACAAAATTGTTTAGAGAAGGAAAAAAATGGCATAAAAGGCGTTGAAAGTGGGCAAAAATGGTTTAGAAATAGGAAACAATGACTTTATGAGGGTTAGAGAAGTGCAAAACTGGGGTAGAAATGGACACAAATGTTTAAAAAGGGTTATAGAGGTGCAATACTGCATTAGAAATGGACACAAATGGTTACAAAGAGTTAGAGAGGTGAATAACAGCGGTAGAAATGGCCAAAGGCTGCTTGAAGGATTAAAAATAGGTTATAAAGGGTTAGAAATGGTCAAAGATGGGTTAAGAAGGGATAGAGAAGCCCAAAAATGGGTTAGATATGGCCAAAATTGGGCCCAGATTTATTAGAGATGTGCAAAAATGAGTTAGAAAAGGAAAACTACGGCTTGAAACGGGTTGCAATTGGGCAGAAAAGGATTAGAAATAGCCAAAATTGGCTTTAAAATTCTTAGAGAGGAGCAAAATTGGGTTAGAAACGGCCAAAACCGGCTTAACAATGATGAGAGAAGAGAAAAACTGGAGTAGAAATGGCCAAAAACGGCTTAAATCTGGAAAAAAGCTTTGTTAGACAAGGCTAGAAATAGACAAAAATGACTTAAAATGAGTTCGAAGTGAGTAAAAATAGGTTAGAAATGGTCAAAATTGGCTTAAAATGGGAGGGAAAATAGGCAAAAATAGTTTAGAAAAGGAAAAAGAAAGGCTGAAAATTGGTTAGAAATTGACAAAATTGCTTAGAGAAGGAAAAAAATGGCATAAAAGGCATTGAAAGTGGGCAAAAATGGTTTAGAAAGAGGAAACAATGGCTTTATGACGGTTAGAGAAGTGCAAAACTGGGGTAGAAATGGACACAAATGTTTAAAAAGGCTTAGAGAGGTGCAATACTGTGTTAGGAATGGACACAAATGGTTAAAAAGTGTTAGATTGGTGGAAAATGGGAAGAAATGGGCAAAAATGACTTAAAACTGGTAAGAGCTTAGCTAGACAAGGCAGGAAATAGCCAAAAGAGACATAAAATAACTTAGAAGTGAGTAAAAGCAGGTTAGAAATGGTCAAAAACGGCTTAAAATGGGTTGGAAATGAGCAAAAATAGTTTAGAAAAGGAAAAAGAAAGGATGAAAATTGGTTAGAAATTGACAAAATTGTTTAGAGAAGGAAAAAAATGGCATAAAAGGCGTTGAAAGTGGGCAAAAATGGTTTAGAAAGAGGAAACAATGACTTTATGAGGGTTAGAGAAGTGCAAAACTGGGGTAGAAATGGACACAAATGTTTAAAAAGGGTTAGAGAGGTGCAATACTGCATTAGAAATGGACACAAATGGTTACAAAGAGTTAGAGAGGTGAATAACAGCGGTAGAAATGGCCAAAGGCTGCTTGAAGGATTAAAAATAGGTTATAAAGGGTTAGAAATGGTCAAAGATGGGTTAAGAAGGGATAGAGAAGCCCAAAAATGGGTTAGATATGGCCAAAATTGGGCCCAGATTTATTAGAGATGTGCAAAAATGAGTTAGAAAAGGAAAACTACGGCTTGAAACGGGTTGCAATTGGGCAGAAAAGGATTAGAAATAGCCAAAATTGGCTTTAAAATTCTTAGAGAAGAGCAAAATTGGGTTAGAAACGGCCAAAACCGGCTTAACAATGATGAGAGAAGAGCAAAACTGGAGTAGAAATGGCCAAAAATGGCTTAAATCTGGAAAAAAGCTTTGTTAGACAAGGCTAGAAATAGACAAAAATGACTTAAAATGAGTTCGAAGTGAGTAAAAATAGGTTAGAAATGGTCAAAATTGGCTTAAAATGGGAGGGAAAATAGGCAAAAATAGTTTAGAAAAGGAAAAAGAAAGGCTGAAAATTGGTTAGAAATTGACAAAATTGCTTAGAGAAGGAAAAAAATGGCATAAAAGGCATTGAAAGTGGGCAAAAATGGTTTAGAAAGAGGAAACAATGGCTTTATGACGGTTAGAGAAGTGCAAAACTGGGGTAGAAATGGACACAAATGTTTAAAAAGGCTTAGAGAGGTGCAATACTGTGTTAGGAATGGACACAAATGGTTAAAAAGTGTTAGATTGGTGGAAAATGGGAATAAATGGGCAAAAATGACTTAAAACTGGTAAGAGCTTAGCTAGACAAGGCAGGAAATAGCCAAAAGAGACATAAAATAACTTAGAAGTGAGTAAAAACAGGTTCGAAATGGTCAAAAACGGCTTAAAATGGGTTGGAAATGAGCAAAAATAGTTTAGAAAAGGAAAAAGAAAGGCTGAAAATTGGTTAGAAATTGACAAAATTGTTTAGAGAAGGAAAAAAATGGCATAAAAGGCATTGAAAGTGGGCAAAAAATGGTTTAGAAAGAGGAAACAATGGCTTTATGAGGGTTAGAGAAGTGCAAAACTGGGGTAGAAATGGACACAAATGTTTAAAAAGGGTTAGAGAGGTGCAATACTGTGTTAGGAATGGACACAAATGGTTAAAAAGTGTTAGATTGGTGGAAAATGGGAAGAAATGGGCAAAAATGACTTAAAACTGGTAAGAGCTTAGCTAGACAAGGCAGGAAATAGCCAAAAGAGACATAAAATAACTTAGAAGTGAGTAAAAACAGGTTAGAAATGGTCAAAAACGGCTTAAAATGGGTTGGAAATGAGCAAAAATAGTTTAGAAAAGGAAAAAGAAAGGATGAAAATTGGTTAGAAATTGACAAAATTGTTTAGAGAAGGAAAAAAAATGGCATAAAAGTCGTTGAAAGTGGGCAAAAATGGTTTAGAAAGAGGAAACAATGGCTTTATGAGGGTTAGAGAAGTGCAAAACTGGGGTAGAAATGGACACAAATGTTTAAAAAGGGTTAGAGAGGTGCAATACTGCATTAGAAATGGACACAAATGGTTACAAAGAGTTAGAGAGGTGAATAACAGCGGTAGAAATGGCCAAAGGCTGCTTGAAGGATTAAAAATAGGTTATAAAGGGTTAGAAATGGTCAAAGATGGGTTAAGAAGGGATAGAGAAGCCCAAAAATGGGTTAGATATGGCCAAAATTGGGCCCAGATTTATTAGAGATGTGCAAAAATGAGTTAGAAAAGGAAAACTACGGCTTGAAACGGGTTGCAATTGGGCAGAAAAGGATTAGAAATAGCCAAAATTGGCTTTAAAATTCTTAGAGAAGAGCTAAATTGGGTTAGAAACGGCCAAAAACGGCTTAACAATGATGAGAGAAGAGCAAAACTGGAGTAGAAATGGCCAAAAACGGCTTAAATCTGGAAAAAAGCTTTGTTAGACAAGGCTAGAAATAGACAAAAATGACTTAAAATGAGTTCGAAGTGAGTAAAAATAGGTTAGAAATGGTCAAAATTGGCTTAAAATGGGAGGGAAAATAGGCAAAAATAGTTTAGAAAAGGAAAAAGAAAGGCTGAAAATTGGTTAGAAATTGACAAAATTGCTTAGAGAAGGAAAAAAATGGCATAAAAGGCATTGAAAGTGGGCAAAAATGGTTTAGAAAGAGGAAACAATGGCTTTATGACGGTTAGAGAAGTGCAAAACTGGGGTAGAAATGGACACAAATGTTTAAAAAGGCTTAGAGAGGTGCAATACTGTGTTAGGAATGGACACAAATGGTTAAAAAGTGTTAGATTGGTGGAAAATGGGAAGAAATGGGCAAAAATGACTTAAAACTGGTAAGAGCTTAGCTAGACAAGGCAGGAAATAGCCAAAAGAGACATAAAATAACTTAGAAGTGAGTAAAAACAGGTTCGAAATGGTCAAAAACGGCTTAAAATGGGTTGGAAATGAGCAAAAATAGTTTAGAAAAGGAAAAAGAAAGGCTGAAAATTGGTTAGAAATTGACAAAATTGTTTAGAGAAGGAAAAAAATGGCATAAAAGGTGTTGAAAGTGGGCAAAAACGGTTTAGAAAGAGGAAACAATGGCTTTATGAGGGTTAGAGAAGTGCAAAACTGGGGTAGAAATGGACACAAATGTTTAAAAAGGGTTAGAGAGGTGCAATACTGTGTTAGGAATGGACACAAATGGTTAAAAAGTGTTAGATTGGTGGAAAATGGGAAGAAATGGGCAAAAATGACTTAAAACTGGTAAGAGCTTAGCTAGACAAGGCAGGAAATAGCCAAAAGAGACATAAAATAACTTAGAAGTGAGTAAAAACAGGTTAGAAATGGTCAAAAACGGCTTAAAATGGGTTGGAAATGAGCAAAAATAGTTTAGAAAAGGAAAAAGAAAGGATGAAAATTGGTTAGAAATTGACAAAATTGTTTAGAGAAGGAAAAAAATGGCATAAAAGTCGTTGAAAGTGGGCAAAAATGGTTTAGAAAGAGGAAACAATGACTTTATGAGGGTTAGAGAAGTGCAAAACTGGGGTAGAAATGGACACAAATGTTTAAAAAGGGTTAGAGAGGTGCAATACTGCATTAGAAATGGACACAAATGGTTACAAAGAGTTAGAGAGGTGAATAACAGCGGTAGAAATGGCCAAAGGCTGCTTGAAGGATTAAAAATAGGTTATAAAGGGTTAGAAATGGTCAAAGATGGGTTAAGAAGGGATAGAGAAGCCCAAAAATGGGTTAGATATGGCCAAAATTGGGCCCAGATTTATTAGAGATGTGCAAAAATGAGTTAGAAAAGGAAAACTACGGCTTGAAACGGGTTGCAATTGGGCAGAAAAGGATTAGAAATAGCCAAAATTGGCTTTAAAATTCTTAGAGAGGAGCAAAATTGGGTTAGAAACGGCCAAAACCGGCTTAACAATGATGAGAGAAGAGCAAAACTGGAGTAGAAATGGCAAAAAACGGCTTAAATCTGGAAAAAAGCTTTGTTAGACAAGGCTAGAAATAGACAAAAATGACTTAAAATGAGTTCGAAGTGAGTAAAAATAGGTTAGAAATGGTCAAAATTGGTTTAAAATGGGAGGGAAAATAGGCAAAAATAGTTTAGAAAAGGAAAAAGAAAGGCTGAAAATTGGTTAGAAATTGACAAAATTGCTTAGAGAAGGAAAAAAATGGCATAAAAGGCATTGAAAGTGGGCAAAAATGGTTTAGAAAGAGGAAACAATGGCTTTATGACGGTTAGAGAAGTGCAAAACTGGGGTAGAAATGGACACAAATGTTTAAAAAGGCTTAGAGAGGTGCAATACTGTGTTAGGAATGGACACAAATGGTTAAAAAGTGTTAGATTGGTGGAAAATGGGAAGAAATGGGCAAAAATGACTTAAAACTGGTAAGAGCTTAGCTAGACAAGGCAGGAAATAGCCAAAAGAGACATAAAATAACTTAGAAGTGAGTAAAAACAGGTTAGAAATGGTCAAAAACGGCTTAAAATGGGTTGGAAATGAGCAAAAATAGTATAGAAAAGGAAAAAGAAAGGCTGAAAATTGGTTAGAAATTGACAAAATTGTTTAGAGAAGGAAAAAAATGGCATAAAAGGCGTTGAAAGTGGGCAAAAAACGGTTTAGAAAGAGGAAACAATGGCTTTATGAGGGTTAGAGAAGTGCAAAACTGGGGTAGAAATGGACACAAATGTTTAAAAAGGGTTAGAGAGGTGCAATACTGTGTTAGGAATGGACACAAATGGTTAAAAAGTGTTAGATTGGTGGAAAATGGGAAGAAATGGGCAAAAATGACTTAAAACTGGTAAGAGCTTAGCTAGACAAGGCAGGAAATAGCCAAAAGAGACATAAAATAACTTAGAAGTGAGTAAAAACAGGTTAGAAATGGTCAAAAACGGCTTAAAATGGGTTGGAAATGAGCAAAAATAGTTTAGAAAAGGAAAAAGAAAGGATGAAAATTGGTTAGAAATTGACAAAATTGTTTAGAGAAGGAAAAAAATGGCATAAAAGTCGTTGAAAGTGGGCAAAAATGGTTTAGAAAGAGGAAACAATGGCTTTATGAGGGTTAGAGAAGTGCAAAACTGGGGTAGAAATGGACACAAATGTTTAAAAAGGGTTAGAGAGGTGCAATACTGCATTAGAAATGGACACAAATGGTTACAAAGAGTTAGAGAGGTGAATAACAGCGGTAGAAATGGCCAAAGGCTGCTTGAAGGATTAAAAATAGGTTATAAAGGGTTAGAAATGGTCAAAGATGGGTTAAGAAGGGATAGAAAAGCCCAAAAATGGGTTAGATATGGCCAAAATTGGGCCCAGATTTATTAGAGATGTGCAAAAATGAGTTAGAAAAGGAAAACTACGGCTTGAAACGGGTTGCAATTGGGCAGAAAAGGATTAGAAATAGCCAAAATTGGCTTTAAAATTCTTAGAGAAGAGCTAAATTGGGTTAGAAACGGCCAAAAACGGCTTAACAATGATGAGAGAAGAGCAAAACTGGAGTAGAAATGGCCAAAAACGGCTTAAATCTGGAAAAAAGCTTTGTTAGACAAGGCTAGAAATAGACAAAAATGACTTAAAATGAGTTCGAAGTGAGTAAAAATTGGTTAGAAATGGTCAAAATTGGCTTAAAATGGGAGGGAAAATAGGCAAAAATAGTTTAGAAAAGGAAAAAGAAAGGCTGAAAATTGGTTAGAAATTGACAAAATTGCTTAGAGAAGGAAAAAAATGGCATAAAAGGCATTGAAAGTGGGCAAAAATGGTTTAGAAAGAGGAAACAATGGCTTTATGA